>NC_048570.1:75382937-75682937 GCF_013265735.2 Oncorhynchus mykiss | reverse complement strand
CTCCCCCCCACACGTCTCCCTCGCCTCCCTCCCCCCCACACGTCTCCCTCGCCTCCCTCCCCCCCACACGTCTCCCTCGCCTCCCTCCCCCCCACACGTCTCCCTCGCCTCCCTCCCCCCCACACGTCTCCCTCGCCTCCCTCCCCCCCACACGTCTCCCTCGCCTCCCTCCCCCCCACACGTCTCCCTCGCCTCCCTCCCCCCCACACGTCTCCCTCGCCTCCCTCCCCCCCCACACGTCTCCCTCGCCTCCCTCCCCCCCACACGTCTCCCTCGCCTCCCTCCCCCCCCACACGTCTCCCTCGCCTCCCTCCCCCCCCACGTCTCCCTCGCCTCCCTCCCCCCCCACGTCTCCCTCGCCTCCCTCCCCCCCACGTCTCCCTCGCCTCCCTCCCCCCCACGTCTCCCTCGCCTCCCTCCCCCCCACGTCTCCCTCGCCTCCCTCCCCCCACGCCACGTCTCCCTCCCCCCCACGTCTCCCTCCCCCCCCACGTCTCCCTCGTCTCCCTCCCACGTCTCCCTCCCCCCCACGTCTCCCTCGCCTCCCTCCCCCCCCCACGTCTCCCTCCCCCCCCCCACGTCTCCCTCCCCCCCCCCCACGTCTCCCTCGCCTCCCTCCCCCCCCCCCACGTCTCCCTCGCCTCCCTCCCCCCCCCCCACGTCTCCCTCGCCTCCCTCCCCCCCCCCCACGTCTCCCTCGCCTCCCTCCCCCCCCCCCACGTCTCCCTCGCCTCCCTCCCCCCCCCACGTCTCCCTCGCCTCCCTCCCCCCCCCACGTCTCCCTCGCCTCCCTCCCCCCCCCACGTCTCCCTCGCCTCCCTCCCCCCCCCCACGTCTCCCTCGCCTCCCTCCCCCCCCCACGTCTCCCTCGCCTCCCTCCCCCCCCCACGTCTCCCTCGCCTCCCTCCCCCCCCCCACGTCTCCCTCGCCTCCCTCCCCCCCACGTCTCCCTCGCCTCCCTCCCCCCCACGTCTCCCTCGCCTCCCTCCCCCCCACGTCTCCCTCCCCCCCACGTCTCCCTCGTCTCCCTCCCACGTCTCCCCCCCCCCCACGTCTCCCTCCCCCCCACGTCTCCCTCGTCTCCCTCCCCCCCACGTCTCCCTCCCCCCCACGTCTCCCTCCCCCCCACGTCTCCCTCGTCTCCCTCCCACATCTCCCTCCCCCCCACGTCTCCCTAGTCTCCCTCCCACATCTCCCTCCCCCCCACATCTCCCTCCCACTCCCTCGCCCCATCAAAAGACCTGACCGCTAAATGGCAGGAGGAATATGATAAGAGAAACAAACAGAACTAGGCAGAAAGAATCATTTGAAGTTTATTTTCTCTCCTACTTTTTAGAATGTGCCGTTCGGAGAACTGGGCAATTCGACAAACACTCAAAATGTTTAAACTCCTCTGGTCCTGGCAGTGAAGTGACAATGTCTCTCGTTCTTTCTTTCATGTCCTTGTCCCAAAGGAACAATAAGGCCACTCTCTTTGTCCAGCAGCTCCAGGGCCTGTTGTGGTCCAGTCAGCAGGCTTTAATGGAGCTACAATAACACTTTCAGTGAGGCTCAGGTCCTCGCCTCCTCACCAGGCAGGCAGAGGGCTGGACCAGCTTTATTCAGCGCTATGAAAATTAAGTTTAATCCCCTGAACCTCACTTCTGACTCTGGTGGTGACACACTGAGCACTCCATTGTCTTCAGCCCCTCCCTGCCACCTCAGCATCTCCATTTAGATCAATGGAGGACCTGGCCCAGACCCGCACCCCTCAGGCCCGCACCCCTCTCTGTGGGACTGACTGCTCTTTTCTTCCTGGGGAGCTCATAGGGACCCCACAGCTCCCATGTTTGAGGATTAGGGAATGGGGATACTGACTAGTGACCTCTGTCCTCTTTAAGGGGGTTCTAAAAAAGGTTTAGGACTTGTTTTTGTTCATTGGTGGATTCTTGGCTGGCTCGATAGATTTCACACAGGATGCTTACTGATTTTTTTTAATTCACATTTCAAAGTTGTTTCATCCTCTCAGCTTCAGGGCCAATGTGGGCTTCAACACACAAGTGACGTTACCAAAGAAGAATTTATTCTATTCTTAAAATGTTTTTCAGTGATTGCATCTTTTGTTCATCCAACCTTTATTCTTTATCTTCAATGACCGTGTTTTCCACTGGCTAAGCATGGTAATCAGCTGACCTTAAAAGAGCCATCCATCTTGACCTGTCGTCTCAGGCCAATGAGCCAATCACAGGCCTGTCTGGTGACCTATGTGGGGTCAAGGGTCACAATAGGAGTGCAGCTTAAGGCAAACAGAGTCAGGGACAAGGCCAAGAGCTGCACCACTTTGATCATCTCAAGTAGATCTCAATGAACACTGCCTCTTCCTGTATCTTTCATACCTTCAGTAACCGTCTTCCATACTATATATGCTAATCAAATGTGCTTCACTGGTCTAACTCTATACAAAACAAAAAAAGTGAAGGCCCAGCTGCTCATTTGAGAAATAGTCGAGGAGAATGAATTGCTCAGATGATGAACATTGCGCGAGACTGTACGTGTAAAAGGTCTTTTGGCTTTTTTTCTGTGTGTTCACGACTGGTGTTATGGAGTGTTTATGAAGGTTTTACGAAGACTACAGTGAAGTGTCACTTTCCCAGCTCTGCAGAACGTATTTGGGCGCTACTCCAGAGCATCATGAAACGCTGTAAGCAAAATGAACAAGCCTCTTTCCTCCAATGCTTGGGACAACCAAAAACAATTTTCCAGACATGATGTTTAATGTTCTGTGGAATCCAAAGTTTAAAGCATTTTGCTTTCAACAGGAGCCAGACCCTTCAGAGCATTTTCTCTTCTGGGCTTGGAGGATGGAGGATTGTATGGCCCCAGTGTGTTTTAAAGTTGTTAAAGCCCCTTCACAGAAAGTGATTTATTCCTAGAGCAGCATAAGACAGGAACACAGTGTGACTATGCTGCATTACAGCATCCCAGCTAGCTTCATCAGTACTGGACAGGCTGCCCGCTCCGTCTACTAGGGTTGTTTGATTTGGCCTTTGAATCAAAATGGCCGACCCACGTCAATGAGACACATTAATATGGATTTGAAAAAGGGAAAATAAAGGAAAACCCAGATTTGCGTATTTACAAATAATAATATTTAAGAAATAACATTGGTTATATTGAGAGTTTAAGTGAGCCAAGAGAGCCAAGGAACCACTGACTGCTGGGGTGAAGAGCAAATCATAGACTGACTGAAGTTTGGCAAGTTATGGCATGAGGTTGCCATGGGGGCCCGCCAGCCTTACCCAGGCACTGTGTTCACAGACAGACTGTGTGTGTGTGCATAAGTGCGTGTGTAATTGCATGTGCGTGTGTGTTTGTTTGTGTGTGACCGTGTGGTTGTGAGCGCATTCAGTGTATGAGTGCGTGTGTAACTACCATGTGTGTTTACGTGTGTAAGTGTAGGTTTGTGGAAAGTCCTACAAGGTCCTGGTCTCAACGCTGTCTGCCTCCACCCAACACAGGCGGCTGACAATTTAAGCGGGCGGCCGACGACAGCTCCCCCTGATCGTGCGCCAGCCAACCAGCCAGCCAGGGCGCAGGGTTAGGTGGAGGCAAGCCGGAGGCCTCGGGAGCAGTGTTACTAGTTACTGGCAATCCTTCAAAACCCAGGAAAAATCTCATTATGAGAGTGAAGCGTTGGGTTGGGAGCCTCACGCTGCTCTCTGCTCTGCTCTCCCAGGCAGTGCTGGAACTGGAGAACACCTTCAGGTCTGACATTTAGACTGGAGCAAGACAGGCCCACGATGCCGAGCAGGGAGGGAAACAACACATGGAAGGCCATTTAGGGAACGTGAGGAAGACAACAGAGTGAGGAAGAAAAACAGAGCGAGGAAGACGAGAGAGGGGAGAACGAGGGAATGGTTGGTAGCCATATCGTTCTGGTTGTCTGTCAGTTCGGCCTGCTTGGTCCTTTTGACAGAGAGACACAGAGGATCACAGCCCATAGGCCTCACCCAAAACCAAGAGGAAATGTAACCTTTATTTAATTATGCAAGTCAGTTAAGAACAAATTCTTATTTACAATGATGGCCTACACCAGCCAAACCCAAACGACGCTGGGCAAATTGTGAGCCGCCCTATGGGACTCTAAATCACGGCCGGTTGTGATACAGCCTGAATATGAACCAGGGTGTCTGTAGTGACACCTCTAGCACTGGGATGCAGTGCCTTAGACTGCTGCACCATTTGGGAGCCCAGGTTTTAAAAAAGGAAAGGGGTTTTAAGTGTAAAAATTGTCCGGGTGATATCGGTCTACAGAAACTAAGCTCCTCTCAGCCATGGCCACATGTCAGAGTCAAGACAGGGTTATGAATAACCTAAAGAAAAACACACCATTGCGAACATCTGAAATATATAAATTAAATTCATAAATGAAAGAAATCAACTAAAAATGCTTGTTTTTAAAGCCAAGACATTGCCGAACTAAAACAACAAAACGTATATTGGTTTTAGGGCTGCACATGAGCTTAAGGTGTAGTGTTACAGAAGCAGGACCTGGAGAGGAAATGCCCCTCCCCTCTCCGCCCCCAACAGAGTAAGCTGATACACTGTGGAGGCTGGTTCAAAGGTTTGGGTCTGGTGCTGTGACTATATCCTTGAGAAGGGGGATCTGGATCAGAGTTAAAAAGTGCAGTGACCCTTTTAATTGTGTGGTACTGTTTGGAAAAACAGAGGGCATCAGACACCAGATTCGAACTAGGTTGAAAACTGAGTCAAATGGGGTTGAACTACATGGACTTGTCCTATAATAAATGCAAATTTGTGTTTTCTGCTGCCATAATGAACACGACCCAATGTGAACCGCTCCTCCTCCTCACTTGTCTCTACCCGACATTTAACAGTCAGACTGGGCGGCAAGTACCGACAAAACACAACGTTTTGAAATGGTTCCAAGATAGAAAGTGTTGTTGTGAGGTAGTGAACAGAGCACTGCCTCTAAGCATGGCTTCGAAAAGGATCGGTTTGCACACCTGAAATTAAGAACTCAGATAATCATATACCGTAGCGAACCTGGCAGGAGACAAAGACACATCTACCAGGGAGGAGAAAGCAGACAGACAATTATTGTGCAACACATCTGTTAGAACAGCCATCTCTGTGTGCATGTGTGTGTGTTGACTAAACATAATGTAGGTGTCTGCATGTAGAACTATGAGCCAGAACCAGAGAGACCTGTTCTGTTGTTGTTCAACTGTGAAGAGCCTATCCTCTCGGGCCAAAACATCTGATGATACTTTGAGGTATTTCTTGGGTTCCCTCCAAAATCATAGATACTTGGACGGACTCCAACATCATAGATCTTTATTATGCATAACTGCATAAAAGCAGAGGAGAGGCCGTTTGACATGCCAAGAAAAGAGATATCTGTTTTCTTTTACAATGCTATTTGATACACAACTGAACGTTTTTGCTGATATCAAAGCATGTCAAGGCAATCCGAGGTTTGATCTTGAGGTCCTTTTCAACTTGTGAGCCAAGTTCAGTCTGATCAGATAAAACCCTCAAGGAAACAAAGAATGTTTCCTTGAACTCTAACTGGACCATTACAACTCACTGACTGAACACCAGGTCGCCCGTTTGAAACGCCATGCTAGACGGTCCGAGGATGACGGTGGCTAATTGGACACTTCTGAAGGAGCAGAGTGGACCAGGCACCTTCATTGCAGTCGGCGAGGTTACGGTGCAGACTCTGCGGCCCCATGCCCGACACTGCTTACTCACAGCACACCCACTTGTCTTCCCTTCCTGCCTGTGACCCAGGAAGGAAATTATTGCCACAGGCTGGGGATTCGTCAGCAGTCAGTCAGCCAGTCAGGTTGGAGGAAGCTGCCTTATGGTGCGTATGGTATGCAGTGAGCAGCACCAGGGCTCGGTGATGGCTACGCTGGGCTGGATAGGAGAGGTGGAGGGGCCTGGAAGGATGCATGCCAGCAGGCTTACCATCTTATCTCTAGTTAACTGGACAGGTCACACAGACAGCTCGCTCCTCTCTCAACACTGGGAAGGGGGAAAAAGTTGTGATTGGAGGAGCTGTGGTGTCCAACCTCATGGATTCATGCTGGTATGTTTAGTGACATTTGGTGTGTCTGTGCAGACCAACTGCATAACATAGCCAAATGTGATGCCTTTGGATCCCAGATTTCACTCATGGGCCTGGAGAGAGAAAATTGTGTGCATGAGCATTGGCGTGCTTGCTTGCATGTGTGCCCGTCTACATGAATGCAGCTCTGTTGACAGCCCCCCAGAAGACTCCTCCCCTAATGACTGGCTCTGGCTTTTATAGTCTGATTGTACACAACCTGCCCATCATTCATTTTCACCAAGTCAGATTAACATTGCTGGTCACATTACCTCATCAAAGGCTTCCCCCTAAAAGGCTCAGTAGAATATTAGTGGAGATTTACAGCCCTCATTTCTGTACTTCAGAAACATGCTGATTTGAGCTAATCTCCCTCCTTCCCTCTTTGTGGTTCATGTGTGAAGTTAGCCAACGCTTTAATAACCCATTTACAAAACCTTTACACCTGCAAAGATAATCTTTTACAGCTCTGCTAGCTTGCTAACCCCTTCAGCAACACACACCACTGTAACCTGCCTGTTTCTCAAGGCATAAAGCAAGGTATTTATTAGGGCTTTGAAAAATATGTAACCACAGCAATTAGCTTTTATCAGGCTGTTTATCAAACGAGTGTCTCATAGAGAGGAGAAAATGGCTGCTTGATCAAGGGTCTTTAAAGCTCATGTTATTCTGCAGTTGGTTCCCCCCAGCCCAGCAGCAGAGAAGGTGTTCATGGAGATACAGTAGATAGACCATATGAACTCCAGGTGGACTGCTCTCTCGCTCTCAATTCAATGGGCTTTATTGGCATGGGAAACATATGTTTACATTGCCAAAGCATGTGAAATAGATGAACAGTAAACATTACACAAACGTTTCAAAGGATCAGAGACAATTCAAATGTCATACGTACAGTGTTGTAACGATGTGCAAATAGTACAAAAGGGAAAATAAATAAACATAAATATGGGTTGTATTTACAATGGTGTTTGTTCTTCACTCTCTCGAACACATTCTCCGCCAGCCAGCCCAGCCATGATGAACCCTCTGGGAGAAAGCCTCCATTCCCAGGGGGAGCCAGGATTGGAAAGGAATGGAGACTGCTTGTCACTTGGCCTTGATTTACAGGTGGCCCAGTCTGCCAAGAGTAGCAAATCACTATGTTATGGCCCTTGTCTTTGAATGCAGAGTGAAGTGGAGTACATTTCTTAAGAATGGAAGAGATGAGGGGAGAGGAGCAGTATAGGCAGCAGAGACAGTGTTACACCTCATCTCTGTTTGAAGGTCGTTTGGGGGATAAAACTGCAATCACATACCTCTCATCTCCACACAGGAAATGATGGAGCTCTTTGGAACCATCTAGCTATACTGCCAAGCAGCAGCAGAGAGTGAGAGCTGTATGCGTTCCAGAGGGCTTGACACAGTGTGTCTAGGAAGTCTGGGTAATTAGTTGAAGTATCATGAGTTGGTTTAGGAGGCGGTGCTGTAGGGGTATGTGTGGGTTCAGACGCAGGTTCAGAATGTGGGAGGGAGGGAGGGAGGGGGTCTACAGCCCTCAAGGGAAGTAGAAAGTGACAGGCACTTCAGCCTCTCACCACAGACAGAGCACTGGGGAGATATCCAGCTAAACACACCTCTGTTCTCTACCTTGTCAGGAAATGACATCTGGGCCTACATCTGCTCTGACTGCCCTTCTTTCAATGTCCCAAGCCATTATCTAAAGGGACCATTCACAGCCACTTCCAGATAGCGGTGTCTAGTTTTTAAACCTAGGACAAAGGTGGGTTGAGGTTTAGGTGAACACTTTCTAAGGTTGACATGAGAAGGAACCCAGAGACCTGGAAGACAGAGTCACCACACCTTAGAGCACACAGACTTTATTAGAGGACTTTATATGAGGACTTTTTCAGCCCAGTCCAGACAGACACCCTCCCAAGTCCACGTCATATGTAACTCTCTCATGTTGAGCTTTAAACTTTACACAAACATTATTTCTAATTACAGACACCCTCCCAAGTCCACGTCATGTGTAACTACGTAAAAACCCATCTCTCACATGTTGAACTTTAAAAACTTTACACAAACATTATTTCTAATTACAGACAACTTCTCAACTTAGCAAATAAACACAGGGGCAGAAATAAGCACTTCCAACTCCAGAGAGCACTCTGGTGCCAGTGGCAGGTTTAAGGGTTTCTATTCATAGCTCTAACCAGAACTAGTGGTCAGGGTTAGCTGTCAGTCATGATAATGAACTTTGGTGGAGCATGTTGTTCACGCTCGTGCTTGACTGAATCCCCTGCAAGCACACAGTGACAAACCAATCAGGAAACGGGCACTCAAACAGGAAGGAACAAAACAAATCTCTGAGCACCCCACTCACAGAATCCAGAACTGTCATTGAACCTCTCACTTTTGTTGGTTTCAAAGATCTTGGGAAATGTGTAGCATTAGCAGTGGCTTCATAATCTCAAGTGAAAGTATCACACCGACGGCCTACAGGCGGATTGGCTTTGAAGCATCAAATATGAATCGGCACCGTCAGTTTGTTCCACTTCCACCCCCTTCAGGCAACCCCTGTATTTCACTCACAGATTTCAAAATCTGTGAGGTTCCACTGATACTGCAGCAGAAAGTTAAAGCAGAACCGTTTCACATAGATAGCTCACTCAGAAGGAGGAGGTGAACGACACACTGCATTTGAAACAGTATTTTCATCTGCCCCAGGTGTACCTCAGAGAGGGATACAACTTAAGCTAGGCCCACCACAGTCCAATGGCTGGGAACACTTAAGCTAGACCCACCACAGTCCAATGTCTGGGAACACCTAAGCTAGACCCACCACAGTCCAATGGCTGGGAACACTTAAGCTAGACCCACCACAGTCTAATGGCTGGGTACACTTAAGCTAGGCCCACCACAGTCCAATGTCTGGGAACACCTAAGCTAGACCCACCACATTCCAATGTCCGGGAACACCTAAGCTAGACCCACCACAGTCCAATGTCTGGGAACACCTAAGCTAGGCCCACCACAGTCCAATGGCTGGGTACACTTAAGCTAGGCCCACCACAGTCCAATGGCTGGGTACACTTAAGCTAGGCCCATCACAGTCCAATGGCTGGGTACACTTAAGCTAGGCCCACCACAGTCCAAAGGCTAGGTACACTTAAGCTAGGCCCATCACAGTCCAATGGCTGGGTACACTTAAGCTAGGCCCATCACAGTCCAATGGCTGGGTACACTTAAGCTAGAAGAACACAAGCTTCTGGAGCAGAAATGACCCATAGATGTTACAGTGTTTAGTAATTACAGTTGTGCTATTAGAGTTGAAATGGGGTAGCAGAGGCAAGACAGTGAGGCATGTGTTAACATCTGCCTGGTGGGGAGGCCTACAGCTCAGGCCCCTGGATGTTCCTACACACTCATCCCTGTCCCTTGAGCACTGTCATTAGCCCTCAGGAGATTCCCCCAGCTGCCCTCATCATCCACACAGATACACCACATGCATACACAAACCAACAAAAACAAATCTGGGCAATATAATCAGAGACCATGGATGAAGAACCAACCAGCCACGCACCCCCACAAACCAGTAGCCACAGTTAAACGCTTGACAACCTGTGGCCACTTTACATTGTTCCATTCAGAGTTCACACAGACCAACTCCATCTCTGGTTAAGCACTCTTCCGGTTGAGGTTCATCTGCCTGTGTTGAGCATGAGTAATGGGTTTAAGGTTAACAGCCAGGTCAAATGGGCCTTCAGGGACTCCTCCCTGGTTGTCCTGACCCGGTGACAGGCTGTGATGTGGGGTAAAGTCCTCACCTCTCTGGGCCTCACTCAGGCACCTGTGGAGCATAAACACACCGGAGAGCATCAGGGAGCAGGGCCTTCCTTTACAGCTGGGTCCCCCTGCTCCTGTCCTGTGTTTGGGTTTCTCTCAACCAAAAACATTCCCCTAACAGACAATCCAGGCCACCTCTAACCCATGCCAGCTCCCTCCAGCCCAGACCGAAAACATCCCCTAACATACAATCCAGGCCACCTCTAACCCATGCCAGCTCCCTCCAGCCCAGACCGAAAACATCCCCTAACAGACAATCCAGGCCCAAATACACACCCTGGGTCCCAGGCGCCATGGGAAGGGCCCAGGCGCCATGGGAAGGGCCCAGGCGCCATGGGAAGGGCCTACCCCCCACGCTGGCTGTCAGGAGGAGGCCACAATGGTCTCAGAGCTGTTTAATGTTTATCTATGCCCCACTTCCTCTGTTCCATCTCAGTCTGTCACTCAAGTGACCACAGGATTCTAGTGGTCATCCTGTGTCTGAAGCAGAGAGTAACGACTCCAAGAGTTGTAGACTGGAGACCATCATTGGTGTCATCCTACTAATGAAAACATACCAATTTAGTCTACTTCTACATTTGCCTGTTACTAATCCTAAATCAACAAGTAAATGAATATTTTGAGAGTGTGTGCTTGACTGTGTGTCTGTATGCGCCTGTCTATGTGTGTGCCTGACTGACTGTGTGTGTTTGCAGTTTTATTCAGATGATGATCTTGTCCTATTTATAAGAGCTGTATACATGCAGCAACTTTGACTGCTCAGTCAAATTATTCAGTGCTTACTACATGGGCCGGAGCGCAACCCACTGGGGGACCACATAAACAAACGAGAGAATTATTCAGGGTTTAAACGCTTAAAAACGCCCACTTCAGCAGAGCCTTTTAAGTGTGTGATTAAAACGGGCACTGAGCTTCACATGGAATGCTCAGCGGAACCCAACGCCACTACAGGAGTTTCTTTCCCGCTCAATCTCCCCCTCTCCTTCTCTCCCACTCAGCCTATACATGTTCCTGCCTCACACGCGCCATCTTTACCAAGTCTTCCTGTCCCATATAACATCCATTACTACCAACACTCTCTGTGAGCATCCCTTTTCAATCAGCCAGTGTAAAACAAAAATGGGGATATAGATATATGTAGGATCTGAATTTGATCACTCTTTTACAAAGCAGGAAATGCAAACTTGTAGTGTATTTGAGTTTTTAAAATGCTTCTAAAAAGTTTGACTTGATTATCCCTAATGAAAAATGTATCAACTCCTTAAAAAAAATTATATTCCACATTTCATTTTTCTGCAGGATTATTTTCCTGCTGTAGGAAACTGGCTCAAATTAAGATCCTACATCTACATTTGCTTTCTAGATCTGTTCTGTGTCTGACGCATCCACACATCAAAAGGATAAAGAGAAGCGAGCATCTCAGCGTGATGATGTCAGCGTGATTAGCTCTATATTTAGATGGTTAATCTGCTAATTAGGCCTTTCACTGATACTTAATATGCACACACATCAATTTGAAAAGCCATCTCAAAACCGGAAACTATAAACTCTGTCACAAACCAAAAGGCAAAGAGAAAAAAGCACTAATATCTATCAGTGGTCCATAGTGTTAAAATTACATTAAAAAAAGTATCTCTATTGGCATACTGAACATACAAACAACTCCTACTGAAAGTCAAGCATCATAAGAGAACAGAGAGGAGAAGATAAACACTTACAATTGATCCTGGGATATTTGTAGCTCCACAGTGAGCAGATATTTGGAGAAACTAAGCCCAAATCTCAGCTGCTAATACCTGGGGATTCAGAGCACATTCCAGGGACTGCTTTGATCTCCTGAGTGCATCCGGACAGCCCATCCCAGACACACGCGCATCCTCATACACGTCTCATGCCGTCCCCCCTGCACACCCCCATAACTCACATGCTCAATCACTATTTTTACACATATAAAAAATCAGATCAAAACATCACACAGACATGGAACCCAACAATAAACTGAGACAAAGGAACAATATTCTGAAGATACTCAACCTAAAATGAACCATGTGAGATGTATCATAACACACAACAGAAAGTTGTAAACAACAGGGCCAACAGTTCTAATGTCTGTGTATCGTGTATTATTATTTCTACCTCATTTAGCATATCATTATCATCTCCTCCTTTCACCAAAACCATTTCTGGCAGTCCCATTCACAACACCCAATGAGGGTTATCTGCTTCACATTGTCACATAGGGTGAAATTCCTCCAGATATATAATCTGTGACACACGATCGGGGAAGTGACATTAATGACACCTGCATCTCCTCTCCCTCCCAGTCCCCCAGATACGTAAACGACAACCGAAGACTTCCTCTTCCCTCTTCTATTCTCATTGGAATAACACAGAGCCAGGTGCATGTACCCCTACTCCCTAGCCCTCTCCCCAAAGGCAAACACTTTCTTTTCATAGACCACAACTCCAAACTTCTCTCAGCCTTTCCAAAGGCCAACACCAAGGGGGTGTGGAGAGGTACGGCCTGGTGGGAGAGGGGCATATGACACACTGTCACTCACAGCACGCAGGGAGACAGCTGGTGGGAACAGCACGGGCAGAGGACAGAAAGCGAGAGAGAGAGACGACAGAAAGCGAGAGAGAGAGGACAGAAAGCGAGAGGACAGAAAGCGAGAGGACAGAAAGCGAGAGGACAGAAAGCGAGAAAGGAAGAGAGGAGTCTGCATTTGAAAGGTGCATTCAGCGCTGAGACAAGGACCCTGTGCTTTTGTGAAGACAATAAAAAACCACTACAGGAGAAGAAGTAAGAAAAGAAGCCCAGAACTGCCATGTATTTTATCAGACTCAGAGGCTGAGGGTAGCACATTTAAAAGCTTTACTTCAAAAATCAGAGCGCTGGCGCCCAGTGAGAAACACAGGGATTTGGGCAGAAGTTCTACTCTGAGATTCATTTCGGAGTGCTGTTAGTTGTCAGATGTACCTTAAGATATATTGTCCCAGTTTTGTATGGGTTTAGGACCTAAACCTTAGATGGAAGGTTTTGAAAATGTGCTTTGGAATTGTCAGCCCAGAGCAGGGGTTTGGCGACTCCAGCAGTAGCATCACTGGGGGCTTCCTTTTACTACACAGAGGGTTAGGTCTCAAAGAGGGGGCCTCTATATATCCACCTCCCTGGCCCACTTCAAATGCAGTCTAATTTCATCAGCAACAACCAGGCAAGGCCACAGGGTAAACACAAGAAACAGATGGAGCCTGAGAGGGAAAATAGGAAAGGAGAGAGTGAGATGGGGGAGGGGGCTTTAGGGAGGAGGAAAGTTACTTGGCAAGGGTGTGGGGGAAAAAGCCTTAACAAATCATCAAATGAATTCTTTGCAATTTGCTTTCAGCACATTGCAAATTCCCTAGACAGACCGCTGGCTTAGGGTACAACTCATAACACTGCCTGAAGAGGACAGGAGAAGACCGGGGAGGGCAGGAGACCTTCAACACCCGGGCTAAGAGACTTGTTAAGACCCAACAAACCAGACCAGACAGGCATTGGAACTGCCAAATCATAAACTGTTGACTTCTCTACTTCTTAATCATCTAAATTACAAAACGTTACGGGAGATATAAAAACAGCATAGTAAAAAAACAAACTGTGCTTAGAGTCAGAATTAAAGCTGGAATCCTTAGTGGTGAAACTGACACATCTGTTTGGGATAACACAACAACAAATAAGTTACTGCAAAGAACAAACAGTTTTTCCCCCTCAGACATTATTGCACACGCGATAGAACTGCAGATTAAGTACTGCAATTTTTTCCCCCAAACTGCTCATTTAATTTGGATGCTGCTCACCTCCGTTTGTCAACAAAACAAAAACAATAACAAAGGTGCTGGGGCAAACAGTGGCGCTGTTTCCCCTAATGTGGATTCTATCTTTAAAGGGCCATAGTCTGGAGAGAAAATGTACCCAGCTCACCTGTTGTGGACTTCACATGACAATACCAGCTGTCCTTACTGCTCAGTTCCACATAAAATAACTGTTAACTTACATTGTGATTTCAAATAATACATATGAACGAGTTAAAATCATCTATATGCACTAAATCTACATGCAAGAAAAGTTCTCTTGACTCTGGAGTCTCTCCTCTTCCGATCTCTCCCCCTACCACATAACACAACTCAATGCATATATACCTTAACCAATGATAACAGCCGTGCTAATATAATCAGCTCTACAAAACAAACATGTTCCATATATGGGCATTTCATTTTAATGGAGGTAGGCTATGGCAGTAATCCCCTCTCTCCTTTCAAGAATATGATAGTTTAGTTTGGGAGGTTTCAGATCAAATGGATTCCAGTCTCAGACTCCCCGCTGCTGCCACCATCTGACCCACATTCTCCGGGACCCCAGTTCAGCCGGGAGGCAAAAAGAACACGGCCTATAAAGTATATGTATCCTATACAACATGGGCTGCTTTTAAAAGGCTAAGAGGGTTGTTTGCATTGCATTCTCACCTAGCTAAGGTTTTAGCCCCTTTTCATTTGACAATACTATGGGGTTAGGGTATTTACTACGACGTATGGAAAGCAGTAACTTCCACAAACTTCCTGTCAAGTTATGTAATGCTAATGCTTCATGATAAGGTTAAGTTATAGATAATTTATAAAGACATATGCTAGTAAATATCTCACTATTTAAAAAAATATAATGTAATTTCAAGCATTGTCATACTTAGCCGTTTAAAAAATAAAAAAAATCTACAATGCCAAATGGTCCCTAAATAAACAACATATGAACTGCCATGTCAAAGCAAGCAAACAAAATATTCAAAACTTTACAATGAAATATTCAGGTTCGAAAGACTACTTTGTTGAAGGGAAAAAAACTAAGGGAAAAGCATCCAAATAAATATTGATGTCAGGAACACATTTAGTCTTATTCTATTAATTTTCCCGCAGCGCTGTGAAAGCCATTAGGCACATAGAATTAAATAATTTATAAAACAGAAAACTCTGCGAGCCCAAATTGTTCAAAACCATCCAACTTTTTCAGCATGGTTCCTTTTCCATCCTGGCCAAATATCACTTCACACCATCTGGGGAATGAAAAAGAGCTCCACAAAACAATCCCACCCTTTCACATGTATCCCACAATGCCCTCTGGTGAGTCTGCTGAACTGAAGAGGGCCCATGGATACCCTAACTGTGCCCAGAGGGCTGCTACACTACACGGAACAGAACACCGAACCACTTCCTACCCCAATGATGATGTCATAAGGAGGGTCCGATTACAATATGAAGATGTTTATTAGAGGCCTGACAGCATGTCAGGCTTAGTGGCTTTGACACCATGTGCATGCAACAAGCAGACCTGAGGCTGACCCCATCACGGCACTCAGTGCTACACTTGATCACTCGCACGTCAATACAAACTGGGCATAAGTTAAAAAAATCTCAGCCCGCTGCTTTTCTCGTCAACCTCCCTGGGCTAACAGAGCCTCTCACCTTCACAACAACTGTGTACTTTAGACACAGGTTGGACTTTGATCAAGATATTTTGCCAGCGTGATGATTGTCACTCCCTGAAGGAGTCCTTGACTTGGCTCCTCCCCAGCATATCCCTGTGTCTTCCTCATACCAGAGACATTTAAATGAAATGAACCAGACTGGTCTGGTATGCGCTGCTATCGGTCACTTCCTTATGATAATGACATGATAATGATAAATCATAAGAAGCAATGCAAAACGAGGCATATGCAATCACATAAAAGATTCAGTTTAGATACATTGCTTTGTGTGCATTGCCAAAGCTTCAAAGTGCTGAGGTAATACATGCTTGGGATAATCCAACCAGAGAAACAACAGCAAACGGTTAGAACACCTCTCATTCAGTTAACACAAGGCTTTTCATGCACACAAGCATGAGCAGCTCACTAGAAATGCAATGTCCATGAAATAGTGTGACATGATTCTCATTGAACGCAACTGCAGCACGAAATGTAGCATGTAAACATCCTAATGGTGGTATGTCTGTGGTCACAACATGATGGCCACTTTGCTGGACAGAGTGCATTAGCTTCCCTCTGTTCCAGTGGGCTGAGTGAGCTCAGTAGCTGAGAAGTGGAAAAGTCCTGGTGGATTTTTTTGATGAGCTCTCAATCCTCAAAAATGCTGCCTTTGAAAAGTGAGCATCCCTAACCAGAGGCTTACACCCGGCTCCTCTGAAGCTTTTCCAAAAAAGGATTTCTCCTCTCGACAACAACACAGGTTACGTGCCAAATGGCACCCTATTCCCTATATAGTGCACTACTTTTGACCAGAGGGCTCTGGTTAAAAGTAGTGCACTATATAGGATATCGGGTGCCATTTGGGATACAACCACTGTGTGTTTACCGGGATGACAAATCTGAAACAGACATGACCTCCACCACCTCTATCCTAGCCTTACAATGCAGCCCTGTCACCGGTCTGTCAGACTGCAATGCTTTCAACTCAGCCGTGATCTATTACCTAGAGTATAAACTTTAGCAGCATCTGTTCTTGGTGGTGTGACATTTGTTCCCATGCACCAAAAGTGTCTGATGATAAGACAGTTACCAACGCAAGCAGTGTGACGCAAGTCAGGGCTCCTTTTGTAAAAAGTTGTACCAGAATATGCGGTTTTGTACTGTATGTTGAAACAAACATGGCTGAAAGATTGAAAAGTGCTGTGGTAAAGATATTTGTTAATAGAGAGGTTTAAACACAATTCTACAAAGTTTTCCCTCTTAAATATTTGGTCTATCATGTATATGGGGCCAAGTGTGTACTGTCAACAGCCATGTCATTGTGTTAACATGTCACACTTTTATTCTCCAGAATCACAAAACACACAACATCCTTACAAACTGTTTGCAATGGAATGAAATGAACACACTGATAAGAACATCACAGGTAAAGAAGAGGAAGAAGTTTGTGCAAACTGAATTTTGAAAAGCAGCTTTTATCTTGCCACACCTGCATGAGACTTCTAATGTGCCACTGCATTCAATCATTACCATGTTTCTGGATGAGAGTCAAGAATGTCTATCTATGTTGTCTAGCCAACAAAGCAAATAACGATTATCTAAACAAACAAAACAATACATATGCAAACTATCCGTGTGATGTCAGCTTTATATTATCAATAATTTACCATTTTTTAATTGAGATTATTAGTCTAGCCTATAACTTTCCCTCAACTAGCCTATAACTAAACACACTGCTACTTTCTTTTTACAACATTTCTGGTTCTCTTTTCAACTTCTGCATGATGCACAGAAAAAAATAGAAATAAGAAACATTTATTGAGAATGTCATTGAATAGGTCTATGTCAAAAGCAGAATTGAGAAAAATTAAGCAGGCAACATCTGAAGATTTGGTTGGCTATTTATCAGGTATTATCGTTCCATTGGTGTATTGCAATAAGGTGACTGAGAATCTACCATTGTATTTTTTTTAATGAACTTAATTCGAAACAACCGATAAACTCAGTTAAACTTTAGACTAGTAAAAATAAATGCAGCCTTGGCTAAGCCTCGAAAGGGAAGCTAAGAAAGTTAGGACCGTCCAGGCTTCATTGTATCAGCACCAAACTGAGATTAACAATCTTGTTTTTGAAATCATAATAATTGATTTAAACATTTATTTTTTTAAACTTACCCGAGTAGACAAGCCGCACTTATTCGTGTGGTGACAGTCCTGTTGCTCAAGCCGCGAACCCGTGCAATAGTATTTCTGTTTCACGAGCCAATCGTCAATTCCTTTCCTTGCCAAACAGGCATTAACTACAAAACTGTCGCCTGAAAACAACATAAAAAGGTGCGTTATTGCAATGTAAACAACATGTTACGGTTAGGTTACAATGTAACATATTTCTTCAGCATTGTGCTTTTTTCATAAATTTTCTTGACTTCGTCTGATGTTGTCAACGAGTCGGTCATTATTGGTGCATGGATAAATGGGATGATCGACTGGACATACTTTTAACAACGTATATTTTCAACAAATATAATAAAATATAGACAACAAATGTATAGCCTGTCTTAAGTGTAGGCCTATGGGCTACTCACCCTCCGGACTTTCCCTCGGTTTACAAATCGCAGCTTTTCGGGACAATATCGAGAGAAACAGAGAACATAAAGATAGGCATTACTCAAAAGTATTACCGCAAGTGAGCATTCAAATCAACGATTTGGGGTGGCATTTTTCGGTAAAACATCATATCTTACCATGTTTCGAGTGAAGTTTACCCATTTCTCTGCATTGAGTTGGGATTGAAAAACATCAAATGTATTTATAATCCAGAAATCAGCGATATCCAGACGATACAAAAAGCGTCCGTAAAGAAAGCAGCAGGCTGCACTCTGCACATCCTACGGCAACAGCGCCACACCAGCCTTTGATCCGAAGAAAGCTCCCCCTTCGTCTCGCTTCCAAGCGTAAAGGAGGCGGTTACCAAAACCCGCACTTCAACCGCTGAATGAACATGATTGACACCTCGCCCAAGATTAGACGACTTGCAGGCAGGCCCTCTTCTGTTTTATTGGACGAAGGCGGCACATGAAAGCCAGCTGAGATTCTTTCGGAGTTTCCAAATATAAAAAGAGCAGCAATGCAGCAGCCCCCGTCACCACTACCACCATTCCCAGCCAGCCAAGTAGGCGCAGTGGTCGAAGAGCAGCGCAATAGCGCTTTAAAGGATATTTCGCAGGACGATACAAAAGAATGAATAAAAACAGTTATTTGATTGATAGACACGCAAACATAATATTTTATGAATCATACAAACGGTTGGATTAATTGCTACCTATAATAACTTGTTTACACATTTTTTTCATAGTTCACACTGTGAGAGAGAGTCCTGAATAAACACAAACTAATGCTTATAGAATACAACTTATAATATTTATGGCACTTATAGAACACTTTGTGATCCCAGTTTTAAAACTAAAATAAACACAAGACAAACTCATTTGGGGCATACATTTGATAAACCATAAATGCCCTTCGGACATTTTACAACATACTATATGAGCCTCAAAAAGAAAGGAGGACCAAGGCACTCTTCATATAATTAATTAAAATGCCTTTATTAGTATGGCATGGTTCAATAGAAACAACGTTTTTTTTTTAAAGACGCGTTTCGGCTGCATGGCCTTCGTCAGTACAAAAAAAACACAAAAATACTATATGAGCCTGTTGACAGCACAGTTTTGAGACACATCACAATTTTTTATGTATATAATACTAGCTACATTTAAAATCTCATGAAGTCCCATACAACTTTGAAATTTGTTCAAGGTCTTACAAAAAAAATACAAATATTGCTTTAACAAAAAAAGTGCACAATTTCACAGGATGGGTCCCACGTGGCCCAAGTGTAATGGCCCTTAATTATCCCGGGCCTCTATAACAGTCAAGGCTATGTTTAAGTTTACAGGCCTGGTCAGCCTCCTGCAGCAGTTTAGATCTACCAAGCCATGCAGCCACCTGCACCACCAACCCACATGCCTGGACAGTGTGCGAATTAAAGTCTAACTTTGGGGGGTCTCTAATTTAACCACTCTCCTACTTGTTTAAAATGCAATGTTGTATTGATGCAGTGGTAAATATGAAATTAAAAGCTTATTCCAAATTAAATCAACACCCCACACCTATGTTATGGTTTAAACAAGTGGCAGTTGGTTCAGGTTCTTTCAATCACATCTTTCTACTCCCCCTATCTGTCTGTCTTGAGCTTTCACAAGCAAACTTGAAACAGTATCAACTGGGTCCAGCAAACTTGCAACAGTATCAACTGGGTCCAGCAAACTTGCAACATTGTTTCAACTGGGCCCTCACAGTTTCCCACACAGATGGGCTCTGGACAGACACAGCTGTATTTGAGTCCCGTATTTCAGCAGATGAGCTCGGGACAGACACAGCTGTATTTGAGTCCCGTATTTCAGCAGATGAGCTCGGGACAGATACAGCTGTATTTGAGTCCCGTATTTCAGCAGATGAGCTCGGGACAGACACAGCTGTATTTGAGTCCCGTATTTCAGCAGATGAGCTCGGGACAGATACAGCTGTATTTGAGTCCCGTATTTCAGCCCCTTTTCAGGACTCCCAACTTATGTTTTCACAAAAAATATGCATTTGTCAGCAAGACACATCAATTAATTCAGGCTACAAGAGTGTAGATCTAATGACAATCCCTGTTGGTCATCATGCTACACTTTATGGTGTTTTGGAACATATGTCGGTTTCCCGAACGCACTAGACAGCCAGTTCTTATAGCCTTTAGCCTTACACTTATCTTACTCCTCCTCTATTCCTCTGGTGATGTAGAGGTTAACCCAGGCCCTGCAGCCCCTAGCTCCACTCCCATTCCCCAGCCCTCTCATTTGTTGACTTATGTTTTTTTATTTCACCTTTTTTTAACCAGGTAGGCTAGTTGAGAACAAGTTCTCATTTACAACTGCAACCTGGCCAAGAAAAAGCAAAGCAGTTCGAAACATACAACAACACAGAGTTACACATGGAGTAAACAAACATACAATCAATAATAGAGTAGAAAAAGTCTATATACAGTGTGTGCAAATGAGGTAAGATAAGGGAGGTAAGGCAATATATAGGCCACGGTGGCGAAGTAATTACAGTATAGCAATTAAACACTGGATTGATAGATGTGCAGAAGATGAATGTGCAAGTAGAGATACTGGTGTGCAAAGGAGCAAGATCAATTAATAAATACAGTATGGGGATGAGGTATTTGGATGGGCTATTTACAGATGGGCTATGGACAGGTGCAGTGATCTGTGAGCTGCTCTGACAGCTGGTGCTTAAAGTTAGTGAGGGAGATATGAGTCTCCAGCTTCAGTGATTTTTGCAGTTCATTCCAGTCATTGGCAGCAGAGAACTGTAAGGAAAGGCGGCCAAAGGAGGAATTGGCTTTGGGGGTGACCAGTGAAATATATCTGCTGAAGCGCGTGCAATGGGTGGGTGCTGCTATGGTGACCAGTGAGCTGAGATAGGGCGGAGCTTTACCAAGCAAAGACTTGTAGATGACCTGGAGCCAGTGGGTTTGGCGACGAGTATGAAGCGAGGGCCAGCCAACGAGAGCTTACAGGTCGGAGTGGTGGGTAGTATATGGGGCTTTGGTGACAAAACGGATGACACTATCATATAATGTATCCAATTTGTTGAGTGTTGGAGGCTATTTTGTAAATCACATCGCCGAAATCGAGGATCCTTAGGATATTCAGTTTTACAAGGGTAAGTTTGGCAGCATGAGTGAAGGATGCTTTGTTGCGAAATAGAAAGCCGATTCTAGATTTTGTATTGGAGATGCTTAATGTGAGTCTGGAAGGAGAGTTTACAGTCTAACCAGACACCTAGGTATTTGTAGTTGTCCACATATTCTAAGTCAGAGCCATCCAGAGTAGTGATGCTGGTCGGGCGAACAGGTGCGGGCAGTGATCGGTTGAAGAGCATGCATTTAGTTTTACTTGCATTTAAGAGCAGTTGGAGGCCACAGAAGGAGAGTTGTATGCCATTGAAGCTCGTCTGGAGGTTTCTTAACACAGTGTCCAAAGAAGGGCCAGAAGTATACAGAATGGTGTCGTCTGCGTAGAGGTGGATCAGAGAATCACCAGCAGCAAGAGCGACATCATAGATGTATACAGAGAAGAGAGTCTGCCCGGGAATTGAACCCTGCGGCACCCCCATAGAGACTGCCAGAGGTCCGGACAACAGGCCCTCCGATTTGACACACTGAACTCTATCTGAGAAGTAGTTGGTGAACCAGGCGAGGCAGTCATTTGAGAAACCAAGGCTGATGAGTCTGCCGATAAGAATGTAGTGATTGACAGAGTCGGAAGCCAGAGTCTAAATGGTCGGTAATCTGTTTGTTAACTTGGCTTTCGAAGACCTTATAAAGGCAGGAGAATAAGAGCACGTCCTCCCAGCTGCCCACTGCACTGAGGATTGGAAACATTGTCACCACCGATAAATCTACGATAATTGATCATTTCAATAAGCATTTTTCTACGGCTGGCCATGCTTTCCAACTGGCTACCCCTACCCCGGCCAACATCTCAGTACCCCCTGCAGCAACTTGCCCAACTCAGCTCACTGGTCACCATAGCAACACCCACCCATAGCACGCACTCCAGCAGGTATATTTCACTGGTCATCCCCAAAGCCAACACTTCCTTTGGCCGGCTTTCCTTACAGTTCTCTGCTGCCAAAGACTGGAACAAGTTGCAAAAAATCACTGAAGCTGGAGTCTTATATCTCCCTCTCTAACTTTAAGCATCAGCTGTCAGAGCAGCTTACCGATCACTGTACCTGTACACAGCCAAGTCTGTAAATAGCACACCCAACTACCTCCTCCCCATATTGTTTTATATCCTCTTGCTCTTTTGCACCCCACTATCTCTACTTGCACATCTTCATCTACACATCTACCACTCCAGTGTTAATGCTAAATTGCAATTATTTCTCCTCTATGGCCTATTTATTGCCTTACCTCCCTACTCTTCTACATTGCACATGCTGTACATAGATTTTTGTATTGTGTAATTGACTGTACATTTGTTTATGTGTAACTCCTTGTTATTGTTTTTGTTGCACTGCTTTGCTTTATCTTGGCCAGGTCGCAGTTGTAAATGAGAACTTGTTCTCAACTGGCCTACCTGGTTAAATAAAGGTGAAATAAAAAAATTTAAAAATACATTAACCCAATGGCTGGTGTACCCACAGTACACTGTTTGGAAGCTGGAATATTTTGGAGTGGACGAATATGCACAGGTAGTCTACTTTTTGAAGTCATTTGTTTAACAATCAGATGAAAACCTCATGACTGGTTTTTGTTCATGCCACATTAAAAGATAATACATGTTTACTGTTAAAATACATGTACTTCTATTAGGCCCATTACATTTTTAGTGCACGGCACAATAGGAAGTCCCTTGAAAAAAAAAGAGACCGCCAAATGTCACAGTATAATTCTCACTCTGTGCCTGGGTGTGCAGCTCCACGGCCTGCTCTCTGCTAGTCCTTCCCTGGGGCTCAAGACTCCAGGCCTGGCTTGCACTCTGCTGATCCTACCCTCAATTCTTTACATTTATTTAACTAGGCAAGTCAGTTAAGAACAAAATATTATTTACAATGATAGCCTATCGGGGAACAGTGGGTTATTGCCTTGTTCAGAGGCAGAATTACAGATTTTTTTTTCAACTCTGGGATTTGATCCAGCATCCATTTGGTTACTGGCCCAACGATCTAACCACTAGCCTACCTCCTGCCCCAAAGGCTCCAGGCAATGCTCCATTAGCAGTGTCTGCCTCTGACAGGCCCTGGGCCCTGCTAAAGCGGATAAAATCACTGGCACTGGGGCCTCCACCGAAATCTTAACTGCTGGCAGTAGCCGCAAAACCATTCCAGTCCAAAACCACTCCAGTCAACTACCTGCCTGCCTCCCTCTTAGACATGGTTCAGCAAGACCGAAGAGTGTAGTTTCTAAGTCAGCCAGACCGGAGTCTGTAGATCTGGCTGGATAAGAGTTGGTAGAGTGAGTTATGACACTGTGGAGTACATGTTAGAGGAAGGGGGCCTTCTCTCTCTCCTTCACTGGAAACCTGTGGTCTCTCTTGCTCTGTGGTCTCTATCTCTCTTTCTCTCTCTGTCTGTCTCTCACTCTGTCTCTCTTTTTGTCTCTCTCTTTCTCTCTCTGTCTGTCTCTCTGTCTGTCTCTCTTTTTGTCTCTACCCCTCCCCCTCTAACTGTATTCAGCTGCAGTCGAGCCTGAAGACACTCGTGGGAGCAGGTCCATGTGGGAGGTCTGGTCTCAGAGTGTGTGGTGTGGTGGCGGTATGGTACTCTGAGCACCATACCAGCTACCTGCACAGGAAGTCTGCTAAAGTAGTGCACTAAGAGAAACTTTACTGTGGTTTCATTTAAATTAAAGCAAGTGGGATGTTTATTGAAGGGGAGGTCATGCTCAATAATCTAATCTCCTCCCACTTTTCTAGGGGATTTTCGCTTCTTGGAGGATTCAAATGTACATACAGTGGAAGCAGCAAACTTGTACTTGACACCAGCCACAACAGACCCCATCCAAGTGCATTTCCACTGAACAGAGGTTTTCTGCATCCTGAGTCTATCATCACATTGTACCAGAGGAATCAGGCCACTCTCTTTGAACTCCTCTGCCAAAGACACGCAGATGAGCTTGTTATTATAGCCGCTAGGCTCGCTTGTGTTCGCTGGGAACCAAGGCCTGTCCCTATGACACACTTCCTGTTCTTTGAAGAGGCCAACGGAGAGATGGCTTTGCGTCCCTATTTCCGAGTCTGGCGCTTTGATGCCTGGGAGAGGAGGTGGAGGGGGTTTCAAGCCAGAATTCCATCGCACGGATGGATCTGAATCAAACTCCAACCACTCACACCCATTGATTTTGTTATTGTGCACTGGGCTACTTTCAGCTCCATTACCCATCATCCCGCTATGGAATGGACCAAAAATATATTTCAAAGGGGTCATCTTCTTATTCATGTGTCTCTAATTACAAACTTGATATGCCATGTACAGAGCAGTGCAGTATTATCTGTCTGGCTTGGACTTCAGAGAGTAAACAAGATAACAACAGTCACATAGAGGTCAAAGGAAGGTGCTCTTTGAGGTATAAGTACACAGCGGAAGAGGAGTGTAGACTGAGGTCTTAAGATGGACACCTGCCTGGCTGTCAACCTATTTACCGACCACCTTGGTGGCCAAGCCCAGTTGATTCCACCTTGTCCTCTCCATGGCAACAGAAATCATAGGGAACATAATAGGAGACACTCCCTGGATTCGGGGGGGGGGGGGATCTAATGCTTTGTCTGTGTTTATGTCCTTGTAACAATGTTAGGGAGGCTGCCTGGGCTGCACACTGGATGCCGCTTCAGTGAGGAGGGGGTGCGGAGGGAGCATATAGAGAAAGGGCCTAGCGTCTAGCTGAGCAGCTGCTGGGCGCTTAGAGGACAAACATGTGACTGTTGCCATTTTGTAGCGGGACAAAAGGAGGGGGATGTTGTAAAGGGCAGAAGACAATCGTGATTGAGGTGCAGTGTTGGTTCCTGGAGCGGTGGTGACTCAGCTGATTGTGGTGAGCTCAGCGTGTGATGTGTCAGGCGAGGGGTCTTCAGGAAGGGAGCTCTGGCCTGTCGTGTGTATGCCATTCCATATGGAGAATAGAGAACGCCGCCTATAGTCATCCAGTGCTGAATTAATCTACAAAAAATGTATGGACTCAGTGTACTGTAACCTGGCCCCCAGTGTCCGGTCTGGAGTGTGAAGTCACGAGCTCTGCTGGTAGCAACCCAGTGGTGCCAAAAGCCCTGGTCTGCCCTAGAAATGTAAATTACGATTGCCAGAACAGCAAAACATTTTTTTATATGGCAGTTTTGGGTTATAAAATGTGTTTATAATGATCAAGTTCGGTCCCCACTGTGAATTCTTTTTAAGTTTGCTACAAATCAAGATATTTCATTAAGTAGTTATCCATTCTGACAGAGACCAATCACAGACCGGCAGGCTACGAGGAGGCTCACACCCTCTTGCACGGTCTTTGCAGACCTGGTGTGGTGTGCTACAGTATCCAGATGAGATCGTGGAGTTAACGAGCCTGTCAAGTGGAGATGGAGGGGCTGATCAATGGCTATGGGGCTGACAGAGGATGGACATGGAGGATTGGCTCACACTATGTTTGAAATATCAATTTAATATGCAATTATAATTGTGTTAGATTAAAGTGACTGAGGATCATATAATGCATCGTCAAGTATTATATACAAAGTCCCACTATGGCTGACCAAACATAGTAATACGCATACCTAATTAAATGTGTATTCCATATGTTTAAGTTTAAGTTTAAGTCTAAACTGATAAACCTATCATCTTTTCAAGTCATTTGTGTTTTTAGACATGTACTGTTGTCACGCCCTGACCGTAGATTGCTTTGTATGTTTCTATTTTTGGGGGCCAGGGTGTGATTTGGGTGGGCATTCTATGTTGTATGTCTAGGTTTTTGTATTTCTATGTTTCGGCCGGGTATGGTTCTCAATCGGGGACAGCTGTCTATCGTTGTCTCTGATTGGGAATCATACTTAGGTAGCCCGGTTTTCCACTTTTAGGTGTGGGTAGTTGTATTTCTGTTTAGTGTTGGTTTCACCTTGCAGGACTGTTTCTGGTTTTCCTTTTGTTATTTTTGTATTCAGTGTTCAGTTCCTTAAAATAAAGATGAGCACGTATCCCGCTGCATTTTGGTCTGACGATTCCTCTTCTTCCGATGAAAGCCGTTACAACTGTATACTGTATATGTTTGATTGAACTCTTGAAGGAGAGTTTTTAGGGTGTGTGAAGTGACCAGCTGCAGACCATATATCCAACTCTGACACTTTTATGCTTAAATGCAGTTTTCGCGATATCAATAAAGACTTAATGAAAGTAGAAGGCAAAATTAAAACTGAAGGTGCTGCTAAACTGGAATATATGCATACCTTACAAATAAAGAATCGTCCGGCTTATTTCTTTTAAGAGACTTATCTTAATTAGCTGCTGATCTAGTACTTTATGTTATTGGCTTGTAGTGTAAAAGAGGGGAAACTCTGGTGTCCCACTTAAATATTCCTTTTTATCTAATGAAGGTGGCATGTAAAAACACTCTTAATAGGGCCTTAAGCCCACTAAGCTTTTTTCTGCTAAATGTGTCTACAGTATAGAAGACAGTAATGGAGTAAATTATTTGTAGTGTGTAATAACGAAGTTAACGTACACTGTCTGCCACAGACTTTCAGTCACAGTTCCAGATGGTTGTATTAATTTTTCCTCTCTGACACAAAATCTTGTCCCAAATTTAGCTCTACTATAATCAATACCTCTTCTTTTTCACAATTTGCTCCACCCGGCACTGACTCTGGTTCCTTTTTGAAGCGGTGGGGATGTAGCCCCATCCAGAACGAGGACACAATTAGTGTATTCAGCCGAAAACAGTGGGGATCCTCCTTTGATGTGGGGATCAAATGAAGGAGCTGTGTGTTTTTGTCCAAAATGACAGGCTTGCCAGGTTTACTAATGGGTAGCTAATAGAAAGAGAGGTTTATGATGCTCATTAATTACATGGCCTGTCATGTGCTGGAAAGGGAGAAAAGTGGATAGGAAAAGAAAGGGAGTGGGACGCAATGGAGGAAGGGGAAGGGGATGAAGACACAGAGAGAGTGGGGAGGAGGTGAGGAAAGAGGCTGGGTGTACTAATTTGTGAAAGAGAAAATTGGGAATGGGAGATGAGTGTAGAAAGAGTGAGAGGAAAATTGGGGACAGAGGGAGAGAAACAGACAGAACAGGCGGGATGGTCTGTAATGGTCTTGGAGTGAAAGAGTGCTGGGGCAAAATCTGAGAAAGAGAGAGAATCAGAAAGTAAGAGAGAGAGGAACAGAGAGAGAGTAGAAGAAGAAAGCTGAATGGAGAAATAAAGGGAGAGAAGTAAAAAGGGAGGAGATAAAATAATCCTTTCCTGAGATAAGAGAAGCCACCAAGACAGGAGCTTCAAAGAGCAGAGAGCCACTCTCGTGGGAGCGCGCCGTAAACCTTTCCACATCTTCAGAGGGAAATTCAGTCCCTGATCCAAACACGCCCTGGCTCTCAGCACCCACGACTCTGCAGGCGTCCGAGGCTCGGCACCTCCTGGGGTGGCTCGCACACTTCCAAAGAAACGCTTCCCTTTGAACTGCCTTGGCCCCACGTTGAGCAGCGATGGTGATCTGCACACAAGGTACAAATGTGAATGGTTAATGAGAAGCACAAAAAAAACATCAGAGCAGCGCTCTGCCACACCTACTAGTCAGTGGGAGAAAAATACAGAAATATCTCTCATATCACCTCGAACCAGCACCAATTCACCTCACACAAACCCTGTCTCTATAGACGTTGATTTGTCATCTCAAACTGTGGCATTAACAATAGCCCTTGTCCTACTAACGGAAACCTATTCTATCCGTGAGAATACTTGATGATACTTCATGGTAATAGCATGTCATTTATTATTATTTTATTTTAAGCCTTCCCTAAACCATAGCCCTAACCTTAACCACTCTGAATTAATACCTAAACTGTTAACCTTTTGAGTTGTTTTTGTTTTAACCCTGTAACCATGTGGAATTAACCCTGTTACCAAGTAAAATGAATGCGTAAAATATAGAAGTTCGTCCGTAATAAGGATTCATATTTTCCCGGAAATCTACCAAGTTTCAATACAGTGAGTAATTCATAATTATCCCGAGAGTCCTGGGAAATACTACAAAAATAGGACGTGCCCATTTAAAGGGTTGAGAGGGGCGCTTCTCGGCTTGGTTGCGCCACTATGTAAAGATTTCAGAGCAAATTAAACTGATATTTAGTAATGATAGAGTAGGCTATCTTGGATCGCCAATTACATTGTTGTGAATTGCAAAACAGGCTGTTCATAAGTTCTGAGCGTTATTTTCTTCATTTAATTCAGAGCATTTCAGCAGTAGGCTATCTCGACACAGAGAGGACCCCGAGTATATCATTGTAGAATCATACAAGCTTTGTAACAGCAGTCAAACAAAAGTCAAATGACCAAAGTTGCTAAATTTGCTAGATAACCTCGTTCCACAAATGACAAATGACAAAATCGGGTTGATGATTATACAGACAGAGGATCAGCTCATGAATAATGGGGTGAAGAGTGGAAATTGTTTAAATATCAAGGTATCTTCACGGGGACCAACTCTATTTAAAAAATATCCATATCTACTTTCATACCGTTTGTTGATCACACAAACGCTCTCATATGGACGGCAAGTACGAGATGTAATACTAGGGGTATTTTGACATGCATAGTTGACATGTTTTGATAATACAACCTATGAATTACAGAATAGTTATGAATTTTCATGCGAGACAGAAGTTAGGATTTGGTTTCAGTGGGATTGGGACTGGAAAGGAAAATAGCCTCGGAGGCTCTAGGACAGGAGAAGATATCATTTCCCCTTATGTCTCTGGATTGTCAACAGACTTCATGTCTGTGACAGATTTGCGTATGTAGTGAATTGTGCATAGGCCTATCTCATTTGTGACTGTCTGAAGAGTCACAATTACAGCTCAAAGAGGCACACATTATTTTATAGGCTATACTGTAGGGGTTTCCTGTAGGGTTTATTAACTATTCTCGGGTTGCGTGTGCAGTCCGACAGTGTCAATTATGCATTGTGCTTTGAATTTATGTTGATTTTGTGTGAAGTAAATATGCTAGGCTAAAGGCTTCCATGCTACAACCTGTTTGGACAATGTGATATTTTCACCAAAATAAGCCTATTTTGTGGAATTGCATTAGGGAATAATTTTGTCATTTCCCTGGTCTTGCCATTTTATTTTTGGGGGAAATGTGAAGAGTGTTCCTGGGACAGTCCTGGGATCAAGGTTACCCATGTTAACCCCTAATTCATAATACGTTGAATTTCGAAGGGAAACTATGAGATCTTGTTGGCATTGTGAGCCTGTCAGTAGCAATGACTGGGCCTAGGCCATGGCTTCTCTCTCCTCCCTGCAGGGCTGGACATCAGTAGCGCTACTCACTCCACCATCCACCAGACTGGTTGGTTAATTTAGCTAAACTCTGAGTCTCCTACACATAGAGGCCCAGATGGCCATGGAATTAATTATCCCAGGCCCTGGAAATGAGCAGCCTGTGTTTTGAATAGTTTCATCACGCTTTGAAAGTGCACTCTCTCTTTTTCTCTCTGTCTCTTTCTCTATCTCTCTTTCTCTGCTCAGGTTCAATCGCTAGAGGACCACGATCGGATTGTGGCGCAGTGTTATATCATCTTCAAGGTATTCGCCGTGAACTGCTATGCAGCCATGGCTGTAGCCCACACAGAAAAACAATGGGCGGCTAATACCTAAATATTTACTGCCGCTTATCCACAGCAAAGAGGGCTGTTTGGAATAACATGGCCCAGGGTTTGACAGGGTTTGGTGGGGTGGGCCCGCAGGCTCTGGTTGCAGAGAGACTTCCTCTCCACGGGCCCCTGAGCTTACAACCTTTCACACACAGACACACGGGAAGCCAGGAGAATGTTTTTATTTCTTACACGACGATAGTATGGAGAACAAGGAAAAAGGGACCAATGGAGGGAGATGTAAGTCTGATAGAACTATGTAGAGGGGGGAGAAGGGTGGAAGAGAGAGAGAGAGATAGAGAGAGAGAGAGAGGCAAACCTGTCTCTCAAGAGAAGACAGGCTATTTGCACACTGCCCACAAAATGAGGTGGAAACTGAGCTGCACTTCCCAACCTCGTGCCAAATGTATGACCATATTAGAGACACATATTTCACTGAGATTACACAGACCCACAAAGAATTAGAAAACAAATCCAATATTGATAAACTCACATGTCTATTGGGTGAAATAACACAGTGTTCAATCACAGCAGCAACATTTGTTACCTGTTGCCACAAGAAAAGGGCAACCAGTGAAGAACAGCACTAAATCTCCCAGACACCTCTAGGGCCTGAGCCTGCAGCAGAGGTGAAGGGAGGAGCCTGTCTTGACTGGGCTGGGTCGGGGGGAGAAGAGCCAAGGAAGATGGGTGGTGGTGCTGGATTCAATGTTGACTCCAGAGTGGTATGCTACAAATCTAGATAGAGGAGTTAGCGAGCTAACTTTGGTCAACTCTAAGTTCAACTCGGGGTAATGGTGACACAAAAGGGCCTTTTAGCTGAGTACATTTCTATTGCAACAAATCCTTCAGAACTCACCTGCTTTGGGGCAGGCTAACTCAGGGCTAACTCCACTTTTCATGAATTAAGTGTTTGAGCCATGAGTTGAGGAGAAATCAAATTAGATGCCCTCTCTCTCGCAAAGAGTGCGTCATCATCCCTTCATTCTCCGGACCATATTTGAGGAAGATAACTGATTAAATATTTGATTAATCATATGTTCTTGTGTGTTAAAAATAGTAATATTCAAAAAATATACCACAAGACGGCACATTTAATATCCCATTTCACACCATAGCCTGGTGAATTTTCAGGTTGTAATTATAATAATAATTTGGTGGGTGCTTATATTTGTCCCATTTCCCACAAGTACAAGTGTGTATTCCGATGTATGTGTGAATTGGAAATGTTTCTTTGTACTCACAACTCCCCATGAGACACCCTCGGAGAGTGGGGTCATGGCCAAGGTCTGCCACCATTAAACGGTGACCCTGGAGCAGTGGTTCCCAAACTTTTTATAGTCCCGTACCCCTTCAAACATTCAACCTCCAGCTGCATACCCCCTCTAGAACCAGGGTCAGTGCACTCTCAAATCTTTTTTCCCATCATTGTAAGCCTGCCACAAACACACCATATGATACATTTATTAAACATAAGAATGAGTGTCTTTGTCACAACCAGGCTTGTGGGAAGTGACAAAGAGCTCTTATAGGACCAGGGCACAAATAATAATATAATAATAATCAATAATTTTGCTCTTTATTTCACCATCTTACAGGCCTCCCGAGTGGCGCAGTGGTCCAAGCCAATACATCTCAATGCAAGAGGCATCACTGCAGTACCTGGTTTGAATCCAGGCTGCATCACATCCGGCTGTGATTGGGTGTCCCATAGGGTGGAGCACAATTGGCCCAGTGTCGTCCGGGGTAGGTCGTCATTGTAAATAGGATTTTGTTCCTAACTGACTTGCCCAGTTAAATAAAGGTTACACACATATAAAACCTTCTTTGTTAATTGAAAATTGTGAATAACTCACCACAGGTTAATGAGAAGGGTGTGCTTGAAAGGATACACATAACTCACAACACATAACTGGGTTGTATTGGAGACTTAAATCCTTTTCTACACACAGTCTGTGCCTGTATTTAGATTTCATGCTAGTGAGGGCCGAGAATCCACTCTCACATAGGTATGTGATTGCAAAGGGCGTATTACTATATCACATTTGAGATTGTCTGTAAGCTTGAGTTCATTTGCACACAAAAATATCATACAATGATGGAAAGACCTGTGTGTTGTCCTTGTTAATGCAGAGAGAGAAGAGCTTAAATTTCTTAGTCATAGCCTCAATTTTGTCACAGACATTGAATATAGTTGTGGAGAGTCCCTGTAATCCTAGATTCAGATCATTCAGGCCAGAAAAAACATCACCAGTTGTGTGAGAAACTCATCATCATGCAAGCGGTCAGACAAGTGAAAATGAATATTGTCTCTCAATTTAAAAAAAACTTGTCAATACTTTGCCCCTTGAAAACCAGCGCACTTCTGTATGTTGTAAAGGCATTACACGGTCGCTGCACATATCATTGCATAGTGCAGAAAATACAGGAGAGTTCAGGGGCCTCGCTTTAACAAAGTTAACAATTTTCACTGTAGTGTCCAAGACGTGGATGCTGCAGTGTACCCAAGTGGCTTCGGGAGCAACTGCTTGCACGCGTTACCACTCCACTAGCGTTACCACTCCACTATGTCTCCCTGTCATGGCTTTTGCGCCAACAGTACAGATACCAACATGAGCAGCAGCTACGTTTGGCTACATAAAGACTGTTAGTGGAATTCCGTAAGGTGAGTAATGGTTAATGTGATTGGATGTTAATTATTTGACTAGACTATCTGTATTTTACATTGTGTTGTTATTTCACTGAACACTAGATGGTTTAATTTTAATTTTGGCAGTGAAACGAGGCAACTTAGGCAAGAAAAAAAACTCACCCAAATGTATAGCCGCGTTGGAAAATGTAAATGGACTGTTTGAAAATGTGAAGAATTTTATATTTTACATTTATTTTAAAAACGTGAATCAGGGCCTCCCGGTGGCGCAGTGGTCAAGGGCGCTGTACAGTGCCAGCTGTACCACCAGAGACTCTGGGTTCACGCCCACGCACTGTCGTGACCAGCTGCAACCGGGAGGTCTGTGGGGCGAAGCACAATTGGCCTATCCGGGTTACCGGTAGGGATATCCTTGACTCATCGCGCACCAGCGACTCCTGTGGTGGGCCAGACGCAGTGCACGCTAACCAAGGTTGCTAACCATAGTGTTTCCTCCGACACATTGGTGCGGCTGGCTTCCGGGTTGGATGTGCGCTGTGTTAAGAAGTAATGCTTGGTTGGGTTGTGTATCGGAGGATGCGTGACCTTCAACCTGTGTCTCTCCTGAGCCCGTGCAGGAGTTGTAGCAATGAGACAAGATAGTAGCTACTAAACAATTGGATACAATGAAAAAGGGGTAAAATAAAAAAAATGTGAATCATATATTTATTTGGCGTACTGCCCTGGAGGAATTGGCATATGGCATATCTGCATAATGGCATATCTGCCCTGGAGGAATTAGGCTTTCCTCAAGGGCACATCGACATATTTTTCACCGTTTCTGCTCAGCATTCGAACAAGCAACTTTTCAGTCACTAGAATAACTTTTATTTTATTTTTATTTAGGCAAAAAAAATGATGTGGCACTAACTCTCCCATGGATTGATGTTTCAAAATGAAGAGTTTGGGGTTTAACGAACCACGTGCTACATACATGGGCAGTTACAAGCTCGAGCAGTAAGCAGTGTGTGCACAATTAATATCTACATTCGTAACATGGATAAAGCCCGAGCTGGAATGTGAAGCTAACTGAAGCAGCTATTGAAATAAAAAAAAAGCCTGAGTACATCTAGCTAGATTCGTTTAATACCCCTCGGGACAATGTTCTAATACCCCTGGAACGTTGCAGCAGATAGAAACGCCATGAATAGAGCTAACACAATTCCTTATTCTATTCCTTATTCTAGGCATGTTTGTTCTACATATTTCTGTCTGAATGTTCCACAACATTCTGCCTTCCTGAACATATCCACTACTTCACTACTTAATTTAAGTGGTCTTCAACCCACACCACACCTAAACAGTGTGTGTGTGTGTGTGTGTGTGTGTGTGTGTGTGTGTGTGTGTGTGTGTGTGTGTGTGTGTGTGTGTGTGTGTGTGTGTGTGTGTGTGTGTGTGTGTGTGTGTGTGTGTGTGTGTTACAACTATGATATGTGGTTGTCTCATCCAGCTATCTTAATGCACTAATGATTCCACTAATTGTAAGTCGCTCTGGATATGAGTGTCTGCTAAATTACTCAAATCTAAATAACTAGGTACTTCTTTTTGTACCTAGTTACAAAAAAGATTCTACAGAAGTATTATTTTTTTAGTTACAAAAGCTTGTCTTTCTCACTTGACTTTTAAACTAGAAATCTTTAACACCAATATTACATGAAAGTATTCAGACCCCTTGATTTTTCCACATTTTGTTACGTTAAAGCCATCTTCTAAAATGTATTCTATTGTTTTTTCCCCTCATCAATCTACACACAATACCCAATAATGACAAAGCAAAAACTGTTTTCTAGACATTTTTGCAAATGTATTAAAATAAAAAACGGAAGTATCACTTTTACATACTGTAAGTATTCAGACCCTTTACTCAATACTTTGTTGAAGCACCTTTGGCAGAGATTACAGCCTCAGTCTTCTTGATTACAGATTACAGTCTTCTTGAGTATGACGATAAAAGCTTATTTGGGAAGTTTCTCTCATTTGTCTCTGCAGATCCTATCAAGCTCTGTCAGGTTGGATGGGGAGTGTCACTGCACAGCTATTTTCAGGTCTCTCCAGAGATGTTCGATCGGGTTCAAATCCGTGCTCTGGCTGGGCCACTCAAAGACATTCAGAGACTTGTCCCGAAGCCACTCCTGCGTTGTCTTGGCTGAGTACTTAAGGTTTTTGTCATGTTGTTAGAGGAACCTTCGTCTCAGTCTGAGGTCCTAAGTACTCTGGAGCAGGTTTTCATCAAGGATCTCTCTGTACTTTGCTCTGTTCATCTTTACCTCGATCCTGACTAGTCTCCCAGTCCATGCCACTGAAAAACATCCCCACAGCATGATGCTGCCACCACCATGCTTCACAATAGGGATGGTGCCAGGTTTCCTCCAGACGTGATGCTTGGAATTCAGGCCAAAGAGCCCGAATGCCAACACACCGCACTAACATAGCAGACCTATACTTTTTAAAATGGGTCTGGCTAACGGCCTACTGCAGAAATATTCTATGCAGCAGAGCGGTTTGACATTGTTCTATTTTAGTTGTTTACTTAAACAGTTTTTTAAAACGTATAGTTTTGCCATACAAATGCTGCTGCTCACGCAGTACTGTCAGCAGAAATAGGCATGCCCCAAGCAGCATTGTAAAACAAGCACTTAAAATAATTTTCCCACAACAATAAAACATTTCTGGGTTGGCTCGTAGCCATCCCACCAGAATTCTGCCTATGGTTACTGAGCTAGAGAAGCCGGAACAAGGACATTGTAGAAGAAAAACAATAAAATACATATTTATAGGCTGATTTCTACCCCCATAAAATGTTTAAATGACAGCATGTTACAATGAACAAATATTAAAACAGATTTAATTCCTTTTATAGCACTCTTTCTGACTCAAAGTGTACAGTATATGAGCCAGTTGAAATGCTTGAATGACTCTCTACAGTAATGAAGTAATGAAGACAAAGGCAGATGACTGTGGTCAAGACTCAATCCATCCATTATAAATCTTTATCTCCAAGCAGTCTCCTTTCACTACACAATGTAACCTACAAACTGCGTATACAGTATGTTCAATAATATGAATGGAACATACAGTTGAAGTTGAAAGTTTACGTACACCTCAGCCAAATACATTTAAACTCAGTTTTTCACAATTCCTGACATTTAATCCTAGTAAAAATTCCCTGTCTTAGGTCAGTTGGGATCACCACTTTATTTTGAGAATGTGAAATGTCAGAATAATAGTAGAGAGAATGATTTATTTCAGCTTTTATTTCTTTCATCACATTCCCAGTGGGTCAGACGTTTACATACACTCAATTAGAATTTGGTAGCATTGCCTTTAAATTGTTTAATTTTGGTCAAACGTTTTCCACAATCTTCCCACAATAAGTTGGCCTTCCACAAGCTTCCCACAATAAATTGGGTGAATTTTGGCCCATTCCTCCTGACAGAGCTGGTGTAACTGAGTCAGGTTTGTAGGCCTCCTTGCTCACACACGCTTTTTCAGTTCTGCCCACACCTTTTCTATAGGATTGAGGTCAGGGCTTTGTGATGGACACTCCAATACCTTGACTTTGTTGTCCTTAATCCATTTTGCCACAACTTTGGAAGTATGCTTGGGGTCATTGTCCATTTGGAAGACCCATTTGCGACCAAGCTTTAACTTCCTGACTGATGTCTTGAGATCTTGCTTCAATATATCCACATAATTGTCCTCCTCATGATGCCATCTATTTTGTGAAGTGCATCAGTCCCTCCTGCAGCAAAGCACCCCAACAACATGATGCTGCCACCCCCCGTGCTTCACGGTTGGGATGGTGTTCTTCGGCTTGCAAGCCTCCCCCTTTTTCCTCCAAACATAACCATGGTCATTATGGCCAAACAGTTCTATTTTTGTTTCATCAGACCAGAGGACATTTCTCCAAAAAGTACGATCTTTGTCCCCATGTGCAATTGCAAACCGTAGTCTGGCTCTTTTATGGCGGTTGTGGAGCAGTGGCTTCTTCCTTGCTGATTGGCCTTTCAGGTTATGTCAATATAGGACTAGTTTTACTGTAGATATAGATACTTTTGTACCCGTTTCCTTCAGCATCTTCACAAGGTCCTTTGCAGTTGTTCTGGGATTGATTTGCACTTTTCGCACCAAAGTACGTTCATCTCTAGGAGACAGAACTCGTCTCCTTCCTGAGCGGTATGACAGCTGTGTGGTCCAATGGTGTTTATACTTGCGTACTATTGTTTGTACAGATGAACGTGGTACCTTCAGGCGTTTGGAAATTGCTCCCAAGGATGAACCAGAATTTTGTGGAGCTCTACAATTATTTTTCTGAAGTATTGGCTGATTTTCCCATGATGTCAAGCAAATAGGCAGAAGTTTGAAGGTAGGCCTTGAAATATATCCACAGGTACACCTCCAACTGACTCAAATTATGTAATTTGGCCTATAAGAAACTTCTAAAGCCATGACATAATTTTCTGCAATTTCCCAAGCTGTTTAAAGGCACAGTCAACTTTGTGTATGTAAACTTCTGACCCACTGGAATTGTGATACAGGGAATTAGTGAAATAATCTGTCTGTAAACAATTGTTGGAAAAATGACTTGTATCATGCACAAAGTAGATCCTAACCGACTTGCCAAAACTATGGTTTGTTAACACGAAATGTGTGGAGAGGTTGAAAAACAAGTTTTAATGACTCCAACCTAAGTGTATGTAAACTTCCGACTTCAACTGTAAATTGGCTGAATTGTGATATGTGTGAGCACTGACCAGGGGCAGGTGTAAGGGTCTATGCTGCGTCTAGAACAGGGCAGGACTGGGACTTTGTCCTGTGCAGCCAGGAGGATATCTCTGCTTCCTCCTGGAGCCGATCAAACACTCTCCCCCAGTTCCTCCCTGTCCATTTCCCTCTCAGTTCTCCTCTGTCTCTGTTCCTGTCCGTCCCAGCCCTGTGGCCCTGCACTCCTGAAACGTTCCACAGATGTCTGCCACTCCACCTCCCTGAGTTGGCGTGCTCACTGCCTACTTTTCTTTCCACAATGCAGCAGTGCTGAGTTTACAACTACATACAAGGACATGTTGCTGGCTAGACCTGAACAATGAGCAGAAAACATCCTGTAACACACATGCGCGCGCACACACACACACACACACACACACACACACACACACACACACACACACACACACACACACACACACACACACACACACACACACACACACACACACACACACACACACACACACACACACACACACACACACCAGCAGCATCTGTTTGACTGTCTCTCGTCTTTCATCGCAGGCACCTGAATAAAGCACACACACACACAAGTACACATACACACAAGTACACACACAGGTAAACACACACAATGGCACACAAGGTCAGTTAGCCTCTGGACCCCAAAATACCCTCGCTACCCATCATCAAAGACCTTAAGGCCTCCCCTGTCGGCCATACCCCTTAGGAGACAGCAGGAACTTTATCTGCTGCAGGATATTGTTGACAAAGACAAGTCAAACTTTCAGACAGAAAGCAAACCGTTCAGAGCACACTGCCGCTGTATAGGGAAGGAAAAACACAGATCTAAGTCATTAAACAAACATTCAGACTATTTATGACTTTCACTCTTCACCTTTGTTCATATTGTTTAGTGTGTCCTCCAGGGAATCCAAATACCACCAGCTTAGCACTTCAGGCCCTCAACTGTTCAAGTCAAGCATCGAAGCTAGTAGTGTAGTTGTGAGCAGGACTGGCTACAATACCCAGTTGATTAGATGGTAAAATGGCACCACTAACTCTGAACTGTTTACACGGTTACTTTTGGTAACCAAATTGTATTAGTCATATGTACGGATACGCATGGTATACAAATATAATTCAGGAAGGCACAATTATAGTCCAATTTTTACATGTATTGGGGAAGGGGCAGTGTATAAACTGAGCAGTATAATAAGAGTCTGGCAGCAGCAGTTGTGATGTGTGTAGCATGAATGTATCTGTGTGTGTGTATCAGAGCAGGTGGTCAGTCCAGTTCAAGTGTTCAGCAGTCTGGTGGCTGGTAGATAGAAACTGTCTTTGAGCATGTTGATATCAGACCTCATGTTCAGATACCCCCCCCCCCCCCCTCGATGGTAAGGTGTACTAGACTGTCTTCACCAGCCGCTGGTGGGCTTTGCGGTCATGGACGGAGCAATTCCCTTACCAAGACAAGTATCACTGCACTTTCCATTATTTGGAAGTGAATGTGATTTGACAATTATCATTATTGTAAAAAACATCTATTTAGCTACACTTACCAAATATCAACCATTATTATGGAACTCAGGCTCCTCAAGATATTGTAGAGAGAGGATCCCTCTGAGTCCTAATGAAAGAAGCGGGTGATCCAGTGATCCGTTACATGAGATGTTTTTTAAACACTGTGTGAACTGACCCCTGAAGCAGGGTCACTGCATGATGCCCTGATGTCCAGCGAGCATGGCCCCACACTGTTCCACCCTCTCTTCTCCTGTGAGACGGGCAGTTGGATCCACACAATAAGACAATTCATCTCCCTAATGAAGTTATGGGTAAAGCTGTTGGGGGGGGGGGGGGCAGCCCTGGCCCCTGTCTCAGCTGTGCTGGGTCTCCTTTGTCCAGGCCTTAAATGAAGAAGGGGCTGAGGTTGGGAGTTTGGGTATGGACAATGAATGGGGGATGGGGGTCCAGTCTGTGAGGCCAATGATGTCATCTTACTCACCGCCAGCTAGGCTTTTTGTTGTGCTCTGGGAAAATGTTGCACACTGCGGAGAGCAGAGCACACTGGTGGATATCAGTTGATTGGAATGGAACGATCCCATATGAAATGCTGCTGCCGAAGGGGAGGTGGCGTCTGTTCTCTGCTCCAAGACAGTGAAGGGAGAGAGATGGGAAGTGAGAGTAGAAGTGGAGGAAAGAGAGAGGGAGAGAGAGACCCCAAAAAATTACTTGACACATTGGAAAGAACTAACAAAATATCAGAGCAAACTAGAATGCTATTTGGCCCAAAACAGAGAGTACACAGTGGCAGAATACCTGAGCACTGTGACTGACCCAAAATGAAGGAAAGCTTTAACTATGTACAGACTCAGTGAGCATAGCCTTGCTATTGAGAAAGGTGTCCGTAGGCAGACCTGGCTCTCAAGAGAAGACAGGCTATGTGCACACTGCCAAATGTATGACCATAATAGAGACACATATTTCCCTGAGATTGCACAGACCCACAAAGAATTAGAAAACAAATCCAATTTTGATAAACTCCCATATCTATTGGGTGAAATACTACAGTGTGACATCACAGCAGCAAGATTTGTAACCTGTTGCCACGAGACAAGGGAATCCAGTGAAGAAGAAACACCATTGTAAATAAAACCCATATTTATGTTTCTTTATTTACCCTGTTTTACTTGAACTATTTACACATTGTTATAACACTGTATATAGATATAATGATGTTTGACATGTGGCGGGCGGGAGATTAGGGGAGAGGTGGGAGGAGACTAAGAGGGAAGAGAAGGGGGCCGAGACAGGGAAAGGAAAAGGGGTGGGGAAATGAAAGTGGCAGATATAGTTCTCTCTGGACTCTGCACAATCCTCAGTTACAGTGCCTTGCGAAAGTATTCGGCCCCCTTGAACTTTGCGACCTTTTGCCACATTTCAGGCTTCAAACGTAAAGATATAAAACTGTATTTTTTTGTGAAGAATCAACAACAAGTGGGACACAATCATGAAGTGGAACGACATTTATTGGATATTTCAAACTTTTTTAACAAATCAAAAACTGAAAAATTGGGCGTGCAAAATTATTCAGCCCCCTTAAGTTAATACTTTGTAGCGCCACCTTTTGCTGCGATTACAGCTGTAAGTCGCTTGGGGTATGTCTCTATCAGTTTTGCACATCGAGAGACTGAAATTTTTTCCCATCCCTCCTTGCAAAACAGCTCGAGCTCAGTGAGGTTGGATGGAGAGCATTTGTGAACAGCAGTTTTCAGTTCTTTCCACAGATTCTCGATTGGATTCAGGTCTGGACTTTGACTTGGCCATTCTAACACCTGGATATGTTTATTTTTTAACCATTCCATTGTAGATTTTGCTTTATGTTTTGGATCATTGTCTTGTTGGAAGACAAATCTCCGTCCCAGTCTCAGGTCTTTTGCAGACTCCATCAGGTTTTCTTCCAGAATGGTCCTGTATTTGGCTCCATCCATCTTCCCATCAATTTTAACCATCTTCCCTGTCCCTGCTGAAGAAAAGCAGGCCCAAACCATGATGCTGCCACCACCATGTTTGACAGTGGGCATGGTGTGTTTAGGGTGATGAGCTGTGTTGCTTTTACGCCAAACATAACGTTTTGCATTGTTGCCAAAAAGTTCAATTTTGGTTTCATCTGACCAGAGCACCTTCTTCCACATGTTTGGTGTGTCTCCCAGGTGGCTTGTGGCAAACTTTAAACAACACTTTTTATGGATATCTTTAAGAAATGGCTTTCTTCTTGCCACTCTTCCATAAAGGCCAGATTTGTGCAATATACGACTGATTGTTGTCCTATGGACAGAGTCTCCCACCTCAGCTGTATATCTCTGCAGTTCATCCAGAGTGATCATGGGCCTCTTGGCTGCATCTCTGATCAGTCTTCTCCTTGTATGAGCTGAAAGTTTAGAGGGACGGCCAGGTCTTTGTAGATTTGCAGTGGTCTGATACTCCTTCCATTTCAATATTATCGCTTGCACAGTGCTCCTTGGGATGTTTAAAGCTTGGGAAATCTTTTTGTATCCAAATCCGGCTTTAAACTTCTTCACAACAGTATCTCGGACCTGCCTGGTGTGTTCCTTGTTCTTCATGATGCTCTCTGCGCTTTTAACGGACCTCTGAGACTGTCACAGTGCAGGTGCATTTATACGGAGACTTGATTACACACAGGTGGATTGTATTTATCATCATTAGTCATTTAGGTCAACATTGGATCATTCAGAGATCCTCACTGAACTTCTGGAGAGAGTTTGCTGCACTGAAAGTAAAGGGGCTGAATAATTTTGCACGCCCAATTTTTCAGTTTTTGATTTGTTAAAAAAGTTTGAAATATCCAATAAATGTCGTTCCACTTCATGATTGTGTCCCACTTGTTGTTGATTCTTCACAAAAAAATACAGTTTTATATCTTTATGTTTGAAGCCTGAAATGTGGCAAAAGGTCGCAAAGTTCAAGGGGGCCGAAAACTTTCGCAAGGCACTGTAGCTTTTACCTGACATGGTAATATGACATTAATAGATTCACAATGTCAAGGACATTTCTAAAACCTCATGCTTATTGGACTCATTCCAGACATGGAGATCGCCCATCTCAAAAGACTGGAAATCTACAAGGATATTCTAAAGTAGATCTTAATGGAGTCCGCCTGGTTCTCTCTGACGCAGTGATGCTGTCCAGGTCCTCCCAGCTGAGGAGAGGCACGCCGGGTCAAGGCCGTACCAGGGGCCTCTAACCCTGCCAGTCTCCCCGGCATGTTGAGAGACATCTGGACAGCGTATGGGTCTCAACACCACCCTCCATGCTTTAACTCAACAGCCTTTACAATCACCTGTGAAAACACTGTGTGTGCCAGCTACTTACTTCACACTACAGTTACTTCACCCACTTAGTCTTATCAGAGTGAAGGCATCGCCATGCCTGTGGACCAGGATTATACAGGCAAGCTGTTGGATGGCCTCTTTACTAAAGCCCTGTTTCTAAGTAACTTGCTGTTACATTGACGTATTGTCATGCTGCGTACTGTTGTGGAAAACTCTATCTAAAGACTAGTCAGAGACTCATTTATAATTATAATAGTGAATCTTTAATACACACAATCAGCTGCAAGGTAGATCCCTCTCTGATCGCAGTCAGGGAAGGAGCACAAAGAATAAACTGTTACATGTCCCTTATATAGTGGGAGGTAACAATACAATCATATTGTTACAGAACAGTTATGTTATACAAGCATCAGTTCCAGAACACAATGGCCTTGTGTTAGAGTGCAGACACACCAGGAGTCTATGACATGCATAACGTCACAGTTCAACACAGAGCAGAGCATACAGCTCACCCCAATTCTGCCACAACAATACTAAAGAAATGTAGCTTTACACCACCTACAGTGATTTGCGGGAAGCTCTGGTCTAAATAGATTCAACAATGGTTTTCAATCACAACTCTGGTATTCCTTTCTCTTTGTACTGTAAACCAATTTGCTCTGTCTGTGCAAGAAGTGTTCATCTTAATGACAATGTCAAAATGTGTTTATATCCACCACATCATCACTAGCTGTTGGAAACTGTTGGTTTGATATCTGATATTCTTGACAGCCAGGTATTTACAGGCGTTTCATTTCATCTGTAGTATGTTTTATCTACCCTATCAACATGTATGCTTGATGTCCTGTATAAACTGAAAGAACCATGACCTCCCAATGTTAGTGGAGCTTAATCCATGATTAAGAATGTTCTCTGCCCTCAGTACAAATTTCCCCCTATCTGAAATCTGAGGAATGCTTTTTAAAACATTGCAGAGCTCCAAAAATAAAATGAGACGAAAGAATTCAGCCAAGACGAAGAATGTAATGTATACACTATAACGGACTCGGAAAACAAAATGGGGGGAGACAAAAATGCAAGAATGCCAGTGTCTTTTTTAATGGTTTTGTTTTGACCATTGTATTTTGATGGCTTCTCATGGTGTATTTCATTACACAGGACAACCAGAACTTCCCAGGTTTCAAGTACAGAACAAACAGACAGACAGGCCTGCCCTATGATTCTTACGCATCCTATTCCCAGTATAATGCACTACTTTTGATCCAAGCCCTATGGGCCCCCATCTAAAGTAGTGCATGACATATGGAATAGTGTGTCATTTGGAACACAGTCATGGAGACTGAGAGCAGAGATAACACATGTGAAGGGCATGAATCCCATGGTCTTACTGTACTGCTGCTCAATCCTGACCTGTCCTATTTCAGCTCATCCTACTTTCCCCATATCTAACCATAACTCCCTAACACCACTGCACGCTACAGACAATATTCTGTAATGCCTGGCTCTGTATATTGTAGATGTCGTATATTTGAGAGTCATTGAGAGTTGATAGAGGACCACATGAATTTCTCTCAGCCTGCCTGTCTGCCTGTCGGACTCAGACCTGAACCTGCTGGTGGGGCTCGTCGGCGGTTTGTTTTCTCTTGGTCTCAGGTTTTTCCTCCTGGTTTCATAACAGTTTGAAGTTTTTCCCGTCAAGGGGTCGAGGAGGTAGTCCTAGTGCAGGGTCATAATTGGAAGCAGACCCAATGGGCCCCAGCCCCAGCCAACGTGCCTCCCCTGTGATGTCAGTGTTGGCTCTGCCGTGGAAAGAGGATGGAGGGATGAAGGGGAGGATAGAGGGGCGTGGCGGGGGAAACGTGCGGTGAGACGGAATGTCTGAAAGGCTGCAGCAGGTCTCTAGTAGGCGACAGCCACAGCAGACGTAGCAGCACAACCTCCCCTCAGAGAGCTGTGGAAACAACAGCAAAAGGGGGAAACACACACACACACACTGACACACACACAAACACTATCACGTCAGATACCTACAGCGAGAAAATAAAAAAACGTCCCTCGTTCAGAACTCATAAAGGGGAACTGCAGATGTGTATCAAAGGTAATTACAGTGCAAGTCAATATTATGATTATACTGCTGCTCACAAGGTCATTGGGTCAGGCCTGCCTCATTCTCATGATGAAATATCCTCTCTTCCTGCTGATTCAGTTAAATAGAGGATGATTATACCAGGCTCTCTATTAATTTATGTTATATGTCAATGTGACAGCTAATTATCCATCGTTCTATTTATCTCATCAAAGCCAAGTCAGTTGTGTTTAGCCTTTGTGGAAGCCCTTTGAGCACTAAGTAATAACAAGGCTGCCTTTTGTGTTGTGTTTTGTTTTTGAGGTCTCTACGATTTAAAATGTAAATGCTCCTCATTAAGCGCTTTGCTCCATCCTGGTAAAACACAAACTGCTCTGTACCACCCAGCGCTGCCCTGACCCATTTCACTGCATGCAGGACATTTGCATGAAAGGACTGTGGAACTCGATGCCAAAATAAACATCAATTATAGCTGTCATCCACCACCAAAACAGCTGCAGCTTTGAACACCCCAGAGCAGCGGGCTTCAAACGCAGGCCGCCTTTAAAGGACTATTTCACATATACCAAAGGCCTGGCTGAAATTAGACCAGCATAGGTTAGAGCGAAAATCCCCCCTGCAAATGAACTCAGACACCATGGAAAATTCAACAAACTCCAACTGCAAATCCTTCCTTATAGCGACAGATCACCTTGTTTGTGATACGACAACTTGTACATTTCTTAAGAAACATAATTAACAAAGAAGGACATATGGCTAGCTAATGGAGATTTAGTGTAAATAACTGATGTGCTAACTGGTCTAGATTTCACACGTCAATGCAACTAGGAGCAGAAACTTCCCTCAAAGCAAATTAAAGGAAATATGTATTTTCTCTCTCAAGTTTTATCCCCCTAGAGAACAGAGTCTGAAGTTGAACCACTGGTCAATAGTGTTTTTGGGGTCTGATAGTAATCCATTATGTCTTCTTTCCTTTCCTAATTTGCTAAAGCAGTGCCCAAACAGTGCTCCCATCTGCCCTGTCTCGTTACTGCTGCAGCCAGTTCAGAATTAGGCTGATACACTGTTCATATTTCACATTATACATAAAGAAGGTGACCGAGGAGGGAATGGAATAAGTACAGGAGAGTTGTGTTTCTACAAGGACGTCATGAGAGAGAGCAGACAGAAAGAGGGAGGGAAGGAGAAAGTGTCAAGAAATTAGACTGTTGGTCACTGTACATAATTAGCAGGATCTAGTCAGATTTCATTTGACAACGTTATCCGGTATCTGATATATCAAAAATGTCCGCCTATGGTTCAGTCCAATCAATTACAAAGGATCAATTACGAAGATGAGCTGTAAATATGTTTGCACAAAATAACACAGACTATGGCTTATTGCATATGTCAACTGAGCTCAAAGTATCTTCTGTTCAAGGGTGCTCAGGATGTGATGCATCAACAGAAGAGTAAAACATCAGGGCCCTGAACTGACCACCATATCAGCTCTCTGAGAGCAGGCAGCATACCTCTCTCAGTCTGGTCCTTCCTTTCACACATTAACACACACACACCATCAGTGGTGTTGAGTACATTCATATTCAAAAGACCAAAATAAACATTGGTTTTGTCGCTGTATTTCATTTGGAAAAGTAAAGCAGACTGGGCCCTGGAGTCTTTCTCCAAACACTGGAAGGTAAACACATTTCTTGCCTCGCTAGACACAAGGGAGATCACCAACTAAATTATCAAATTAACACTGTCAGTAGAAAGTGTAAGAAGAAGGGGGCGAAATACTCCAGACTTTCTGCTTTGAAGCTGGTGTTCTTTGGGAGGGATCTTCTCTGCAAATGTTAATCTACCCTCCATATTGCAGATTAGCTTCCCCTCTCTTCAAAATGTGACTGTTCTCAGATGGTCAAGGTAATTCTGGCCCACTTAGGCAGCTTTGATCCAAAACCTCTTTTCACAGATCCTCCACACAAGAGTTCAAACTGATTTTATCATTGCCGACCACAGCCCTCCCTCTCACTAAGATTCAGACTAGAAGCTAAGCTCTTCCAAGCTGCCAAAGCTGCTGACAGCCAGCAGAGTTAAAAGCACTTTCTAATACTGACGATCAGTGTGGATGACGAGCCGCTAATGGGTTGCACTCACACCTTTTCTCTCTCTCTCTCTCTCTCTCTCTCTCTCTCTCTCTCTCTCTCTCTCTCTCTCTCTCTCTCTCTCTCTCTCTCTCTCTCCCCATCTCTCTCTCTCTCTCTGTCTCTCTCTGTCTCTCTGTCTCTCTGTCTCTCTGTCCCTCTGTCTCTCTCTCTCTCTCTCTCTCTCTCTCTCTGTCTCTCTGTCTCTCTCTCTCTCTCTCTGTCTCTCTCTCTCTCTCCCCATCTCTCTCTCTCTCTCTCTAGGATAGGAGGAGTACTTTATTTCCTTTCAAGAAAATTATGAAGTTTGCAAATTATCTTGTTTGTTCTTGTATTCCTTTGGCTTTCTCTCAGACAGGATGACAGCCACTTTTATGCAGGAGGACTCACAACAACAGTGCTTTTCAGTAGCTCTGTAGCCAATGACTAACGCAACTATTGGACAGCAACAAAGCAACGCAGAGTAGTCACTCTAATTGAGCGATGGCATAGGGAGGGATGGTGATTGAAGAACTGGATAACAAGACTAAACCACAATATAGAGAGTAAAGACTAGGCTGTCTATGCATCTCAAAAACAATCTCAAACCCACCACTTCTCTTTTCAGAAACCTGCTCCCTGTCATCGTGCTTCACTTAAAAATTTGCTAACAACACTGTCGACTTAATTCAGGAAATTGTTCCCACCCTGCCTCAGTTAACTTAAAGCCCTCTCAACTGATTGAAAACCTAACCGGAGAAAACTGTTCTGTTCTCACTCAGTCCATTTCACCTTGGTATCTGTGACAACTTACTCTGGTAAGGTTGTCCAGTTTATTTTCTCTATATTCAACTCCTGACTAAATAAACAATAGCAAAGTAAGTTATCCAAAAGGGATCTATCGTACTGGGAAAGTGTTGCTTTAATGAAGCCATTTGTCATCATCTAAATAACCCACACACCATAGCCTAAGTGCTGTTAGTTAATTGATTCATTCAACAGCTGTTGCACGGACAATTCTGTAGACTTCAAATTCTTTGGGCCCCCAGTTTGGCAGCTTATTTGACAAGAAAGAGCCCAGTAAGGCAGCAGGGTCAGTTCCCACAGTGTTGCCTTGCCTCTACCCTGGACCACGTCTGTCTATCCCTGAGAGAGGAATGTTCCCAGCTCCTCACTGAAGGAAGCACCATGCATTCAACTGCTTTCAACTTCCACACAAATATGAAAGAAATCTGCAAAGAATTCATGATTGTCCTCTGGGTCACATTTGCACATTTCTGGCTAATGAAACCATTTTCAACCGTGCTTTTCGCTTGGTCTTTGGAGTGCAGCCCTAATGGTAATTAATTGATTCCTAACACAACTGTATGGCAATTAAAACACTTCTGGGGAGAATTGAATGAACGAGGCAGCCAACATGTTCTGCATTTATAGCATAACCTTCATTTGAACAGAATGCTGAATTTGTGATGTCTCACCATAGAGACTTCTCATTAGCAGAAAATGTGTCGAGTTGTTATTAATTATGGCACATTTCCGGCCCTAATTTCCCTCATTCGCCTGAATAACAACAATGAAGACAAAAGACAGGCCACTTTCTTTCACTTAAGTTGTTAATGGTAAAACTCCTTAGACATTTGTTTGGAGTGTAAATAAGTGTCCATTCAACATTGTTCTCTTTCCTTAGTTTCGGGAAAAAATATATATTTTTTAACGTTAATGCTAATGTCTAGCTTAATTGGCATTAGAAAAATTGCTCTGGCATGCTGAGGGGCTGTAAGATTAGCCAGAAGAGAAAGAACAAGATAAAGCCTTCAAAAGGCCCATTTCTGAGGAATTATGGTTTCCTTTGAACATCTTCCAAGTTTTAAATACATTAAAAGCCTGTTGGCATACATGTAAATTAAGCAGTACCAAAGCGTGCCAAAGAATTCATGGTGAATCAGGACCAAGGGTGCCGAGGACAAATGCAGGAGAAGAGCGGGCAGGAATCCTCTCTTTCTGTCCCTTTATTCCCCGTCTGCTCTATCCCTTTCTCTACCTCTCACTCCCTCTCCCACTCCATCCCTTCATCCATGGGCCAAGTGGCTTAGCATATGAAAAGAAGAACGGTTTGGTCTGGAGTTCCCTGAGCAACAAAGAGAGCCGGCCCATCGTCCTGTTCTGTCTGTCCAAGCCCAGTGATGGAGCGTAGCACCACACAAAGCCCAGTTTAGCACCACTGCGGGACCTGTGAGGGATACCCCTGATTGCTGAGGTCAGTGGTCCAAGCACGGCGGGACAGACCTGGTTATGCCAGTGGCATGTTGTCAATGTAAATTCAGCAAAAAAATAAACATCCCTTTTTCTTTACCCTGTCTTTCAAAGATAATTCATAAAAATCCAAATAACTTCACAGATCTTCATTGTAAAAGGTTTAAACACTGTTTCCCATGCTTGTTCTATGAACCATTAACAATGAATTAATATGCACCTGTGGAACGGTCGTTAAGACACTAACAGCTTACAGACGGTAGGCAATTAAGGTCACAGTTTTGAAAACTTAGGACACTAAAGAGGCCTGTCTACTGACTCTGAAAAACACCAAAAGAAGATGCGCAGGGTCCCTGCTCATCGGCGCGAACATGCCTTAGGCATGCTGCAAGGAGGCATGAGGACTGCAGATGTGGCCAGGCAATAAATTGCAATATCCATACTGTGAGACGCCTAAGACAGCGCTACAGGGAGACAGGACAGACAGCTGATCGTCCTCGCAGTGGCAGACCACGTCTAACAACACCTAAACAGGATCAGTGCATCCGAACATCACACCTGTGGGACACGTATAGGATGGCAACAACAACTGCCCAAGTTACACCAGGAACGCACAATCCCTCCATCAGTGCTCAGACTGTCCACAATATGCTGAGAGAGGCTGGACTGAGAGCTTGTAGGCCTGTTGTAAGGCAGGTCCTCACCAGACATCACCGGCAACAATGTCGCCTATGGGCACAAACCCACCGTCGCTGGACCAGACAGGACTGGCAAAAAGTGCTCTTCACTGACGAGTCACGGTTTTGACTCACCAGGGTGATGGTCGGATTCGCGTTTATCGTCGAAGGAATGAGCGTTACACCGAGGCCTGTACTCTGGAGCGGGATCGATTTGGAGGTGGAGGGTCTGTCATGGTCTGGGGTGGTGTGTCATCAGACTGAGATTGTTGTAATTTCAGGCAAATTCAACGCTGTGCGTTATAGGGAAGACATCCTCCTCCCTCATATGGTACCCTCCCTGCAGGCTAATCCTGACATGACCCTCCAGTGTGACAATGCCACCAGCCATACTGCTTGTTCTGTGCATGATTTCCTGCAAGACAGGAATGTCAGTGTTCTGCCATGTGCAGAGAAGAGCCCGGATCCCAATCCCATTGAGCACGTCTGGGACCTGTTGGTTCGGAGGGTGAGGGCTAGGGCCATTCCCCCCAGAAATGTTCAGGAACTTGCAGGTGTCTTGGTGGAAGAGTGGGGTAACATCTCACAGCAAGAACTGGTAAATCTGGTGCAGTCCATGAGGAGGAGATGCACAGCAGTACTTAATGCAGCTAGTGGCCACACCAGATACTGACTGTTACTTTTGATTTTGACCCCCCCTTGTTCAGGGACACATTATTCAATTTCTGTTAGTCAGTCACATGTCTGTGGAACTTGTTCAGTTGATGTCTCAGTTGTTGAATCTTGTTATGTTCATACAAATATTTACACGCTGAAAATAAACGCAGTTGACAGTGAGAGGACATTTCTTTTTTGCTGAGTTTAGTAGTAGCCTACGTAGTGGACAACATGTTATGCTTATTCCCACCACAGTTACTTCAATTATGAATATCTGGGCATTCAGCCATTGGAAAACAGGGTACATCTACTAAATGCAACACATTTACAGTAGGCCTATCATTAAAACAGCACATACTAGAGAGGAATGCGTGAATACCTCTGAATTACCTGCATGGCTTTGGTCCAGTTGAGTGTGATCAACAGAGATGTGTACTGTAGCAGCTCTCATGCCTGGAGGAACACACTACATACACACACACACACCAGCTGTTGGGTATAATCCAGAGACCCATATCTCCACATTCACACACAGGGCCATTCAAAACCTTATCTGAGGCTTTGAGGTGCTCCTGGATCCTGGTGTGAACATGCAGAGGAAAGACATCCATCAGTGTTGAACAGACCTGGGTTCAAATACTACTCAAAATTATTTCAAATATGTTGTTATCTGGGCTTCACTGAGCTTCCCTGGCTCAATGGAACCAATAGAACAGTCGCAAGAAAGAAAACCCTGAACATCTTTCACTCCAGGCAGTATAGGTCAAAACCTACAAGTTTTTGAAATATTTCAAATGGTATTTGAACCCAGGTCTGGTGTCCTAGCATGTATTCCAATACTCTTCAGATTAAGCTGTGAGTGCTGATGTCATGGGGCGTGATATTGCGTTACCCTATCAGGGTGTGTACTCAAGAGACAAAAATCCCTGTGGTATTCAGGTTCCTCAGAACTTTGGTGGCTTTAACACTTAGGCCACCACAATACCACCTCCATGCTAATTTCGGCAAGATAATAGAAAACAGGCAAGTACAGTTGAAGTCGGAAGTTTACATATACCTTAGCCAAATACATTTAAACTCCGTTTTTCACAATTCCTGACATTTAATCCCAGTAAAAATTCCCTGTCTTAGGTCAGTTAGGATCACCACCTTATTTTAAGAATGTGAAATGTCAGAATAATAGTAGAGAGAATGATTTATTTCAGCTTTTATTTCTTTCATCATATTCCCAGTGGGTTTACATCCACTCCCAGAAGTTTACATTCACTCAAATAGTATTTGGTAGCATTGCCTTTAACATTTTTTAACTTGGGTCAAACGTTTTGGGTAGCCTTCCACAAGCTTCCCACAATAAGTTGGGTGAATTTTGGCCCATTCCTCCTGACAGAGCTGATGTAACTGAGTCAGGTTTGTAGGCCTCCTTGCTCGCACACACATGTTCTATAGGATTGAGGTCAGGGCTTTGTGATGGCCACTCCAATACCTTGACTTTGTTGTCCTTAAGCCATTTTGCCACAACTTTGGAAGTATGCTTGGGGTCTTTGTCCATTTGGAAGACACATTTGTGACCAAGCTTTACCTTCCTGACTGATGTCTTGAGATGTCTTGCTTCAATATATCCACATCATTTTAAATCCTCAAGATGCCATCTATTTTGGGAAGTGCACCAGTCCCTCCTGCAGCAAAGCACCCCAACAATATAATGCTGCCACCCCCGTGCTTCAAGGTTGGGATGGTGTTCTTCGGCTTGCAAGCATCCCCCTTTTTCCTCCAATCATAACGATGGTCATTATGGCCAAACAGTTCTGTTTTTATTTCATCAGACCAGACGACATTTCTCCAAAAAGTATGATCTTTGTCCCCATGTGCAGTTGCAAACCATAGTCTGGCTTTTTTTATGGCGGTTTTTGAACAATGGCTTCTTCCTTGCTGAGCGACCTTTCAGGTTATGTCGATATAGGACTCGTTTTACTGTGGATTTAGATACTTTTGTACCTGTTCCCTCCAGCATCTTCACATGGTCCTTTGCTGTTGTTCTGGGATTGATTTGCACTTTTCGCACCAAAGAACGTTCATCTCTAGGAGACAGAACTCGTCTCCTTCCTGAGCGGTATGACCGCTGTGTGGTCCCATGGTGTTTATACTTGCGTACTATTGTTTGTACAGATGAACGTGGTACCTTCAGGCGTTTGGAAATTGCTCCCAAGGATGAATCAGACGTGTGGAGGTCTACAATTGTTTTTCTGAGGTCTTGGCTGATTTCTTTTGATTTTCCCATGATGTCAAGTAAAGAGGCACTGAGTTTCAAGGTAGGCCTTGAAATATATCCACAGGTACACCTCCAATTGACTCAAATTATGCCAATTAGCCTATCAGAAGCTTCTAAAGCCATGACCACTTTTTCTGGAATTTTCCAGGCTGTTTAAAGGCACAGTCAACTTAGTGTATGTAAACTTCTGACCCACTGGAATTGTGATACAATGAATTAGAAGTGAAATAATCTGTCTGTAAAAAAATGTTGGAAATTACTTGTCCTAACAGACTTTCCAAAACTATAATTTGTTAACAAGTAATTTGTGGAGTTGTTGAAAAATTAGTTTTAATGACTCCAACCTAAGTGTATGTAAACTTCCGACTTCAACTGTATATGAGTGGGGAGAAAGAAAGCACCCAAGTGATTGGGTTGTTAGCTGAATTGTGTTGACTAATATTTTCCTCAGTAGGTGATTGGTTAACTTAATAGTTACAGAAGTGTTGTGTATGGTTAAGTAGAGTGAGTTAGTCAAACATTATCTTCCCCTATCACTTCCCAATGTCAAAGTTGTCGCAGGGAGATAAACTTATAAGTGACTTCTTCCTTCATTTAAAAAGACGAGGTCATGGCTAATAGTTGAATATGCTGATGACAGAGAGATTGAACGTCCACATTTATGTTCTCCACTGTGCTTGATCAAATGATCTATTTTCCGTCCGTCTCGAGACGAATAGTGACTTGAAAGCTCCAGAATCTTCAAGAGGCTGAAGGACTTCATTTAAAGTTAAGAAGATTTAGATCAAAAGGTTGGAGAAAAAAACATTGAAACCCTATGAAAAAACGTGGCCCTCACCAGTTTTAAGCTGTGCAAGTTCACGGCCATAGCAGGACACAGTCCATTCCTTCACAGCTTCAGGGAGATGAAAGGGGAGATTGTCCGCTGGCTGAGGACGCCAGGGCTCCTTTTGATTCCAGGCTAAGGCGCTGCGACGTCTAAAGAATGCCTGGCAAAGTTTGTTTTCTGAAAAACCTCAGAGATGCTTTTTGAAGTTCCCCACCATTAGAAGCGAAGCGAGCCAAGAGAATTTGTACAATGTTAATTACTTTAGCTTGCTGTGATTCAGAGCTCAGAGCTGGGGCCGCCATTGTGTTCGCTGAGCTGTTTGAGACCAGGCGAAAGGGGGATGATGACAGAGAAGCCTCGCTTTGTTGGAACACTTGATCAACAAGCACCCTAAAAACTGTAAACACCACAATCCTCTCCTCCATGTGCATCTGAATGTGATAATATATTTTTGGAGGGAGAATAGAAGAGCCCACACTAAACAATTGTTATGTTGTGTATCCCACTCTACCAACTGGTGAGAGACAATAGAGGACCGACTGAGCCTCTCCTGGCATCCCTTGTGTGTCCCTACCAAATTCTCATTTTGGTTACCGTCATAGCAACTCAGGAGCCGCACAGAAGAGAAAGTGTTCCTCTATTCTTGTGGTAAAGTGAGGTCACCTGTAAATTAGCCTACAGACAGTATTGTAGAATATGTAGCAGTTGGATTGTAGAACTCAGTCTGCAGATGATGGATATTGCTAAAGGTTCCCCAGAGATCTTTAATGATTAGGTTAGCCAGCTGTACAAACTGATGTTATGTGAAATGTGAGAGCCATATTAATGATCTGCAAGAAAAGGTAGTGCATGTGTACAGAGGGACATTTTGTAAAGAGGGACTGTAGCCTGCGTTTGAGAGAACATTTTGCAAAGACTGGCTCTGGGAGAAATCTCACATTTCTAAAATTCCAAAGCTTTAAATCAGTTTGACACAGTATCTGTTTGAAATTAATCTGTCAAATAACTTTTCCACAAAAAACTGAAACCATGAGCTTCTATTGTACAGTCTTTCTGATGTATATCTCAAAGTATTTCCATGGTGATGAGAGGGTCTCTTTTATACTTGTGTGAAATAACTTCTTAGACATTTCCAAATAAACAATAGTAGGAAACAACATTTTAATCACATGCTTGTGTTCATGTCTACACATCAGAAAAGCCTGTAATTGTGATTGTTGCGGTTTATTTCAGCCGTACTTCAAATGCAGATCACTTTAATTGACAGTGTTTCATCTTCAAACTACCCTTGACAATCAGCCGATTCAAGAGTATAATAATGACATAAACAACACATTTGAAAGGCGTGTGCTGTGATTCTGTAGAATGTCTTAAGCTCCATTATCAGAGAGTACACAGCTTCCCTGTGATCAGAGCACCCCCAGACTCAGGCCGTCTGCTGAGAAGGCAGGGGGTAAGATTACAGCAACGTGGCCTTTGAGCTTCCGGGCCGGCACTCTCCAACACAACATACGCTTTTTCACAGAGCTAATTAACCAGGCAATCACTTAGAGACGTCTTTCGCCAGGTTGGCTTTGTAGTTGTGTGGAATTACAAACTTTGTCCCTAAGGAGACCGAGACCGGTTTCACAATAGATCTGTTCAGAGTTCAAAGTCGTGATGTTGTTAACTATAAACTGGATCAATCCCCAGATGCCTTCTGTTCCCAAAACAAAACAGGCACCAAATCTGGGAGGAACCAAGAATTATAGGAGACAGTGTCAGTGTTGAAGGAATGGGGAAATTAGGCTACAGTGTGTTGTTCTGCATAGTCATCTGTCACCCCTTTTCCTCCCCGGAAAGGTTGTGTTGAAACGTTGGCGTGAATCTTGAAAGTCACGGAAGGGGTTGGGAGTGTCCTGTGGTGTTTTAACATGAGGAAGTTACTCCTCGACAGGGCTCAACTGCTGTCTGTCCTTACTCAGGATCCAACACTGCATGGGAACAGCAGTTAATGGCACTGGTGAACTACCTCCTCTCCTGGGCTCACTCTCTGCACTGGGTGTCACCCAATCCAAGGACATACAGTACCTCTTCAAGCAGACACTCTGCCATCCTTTTACTATAATATAAAATGATGCTGCAGATTGCTGATATCTCTCTTCCCTCTTTAATCTGTGAAATATGGTGTTACACAATCCCATTTGAAGTTGCCTCTATCACTGTGCGAGCTTGGAGTTCCTTCCTGGAACATGTTGACAGAAGAGGTACAGTGTTGATGGCCTTCCTATTCACCTCCACCACCCCTGGGCTCAACTCAGTCAGTAGAGACTGCAGCGTTGCATGTTCTATTACAGCGCACCCAGCACCCAGCAGCACCAGGCAGTTTAGAGCCACACGCTTGTGTTAAGAGAGCTGAAACAGATCTGGGACTTAATCAAGGTGATGGCTGAGAAAAGGGACATCTGGAAGCGTTCTGACAGACAGGCTACCAATGTGGCAGAATGCATGGGGGGAGCTGATTACTGAAGCACTTTACTCAGGAACAGTGGCTGAACTCTATGGGGAGGAAGTTGTCACAGTCCTGCATGCACCACCAGGGCTGGGGAGTAACCCATTACATGTAAGGGATTATAAAAAAAAATAACTGTAATCTGTTACGGTACTAGAAAAAATATTGTAATCAGATTACAGATACTTTTGAAAAACTAGATGATTACTAGTAAGTTTGTTTATGTGTAACTCTGTGTGCTGTTTGTGTCGCACTGCTTTGCTTTATCTTGGCCAGGTCACAGTTGTAAATGAGAACTTGTTCTCAACTGGCCTACCTGGTTAAACCAAGGTGAAATTAGGATTACTTTTGAATTCAGAAAGGATGTTTGCGTAAAACATCTTTGACACTTCTCTGTTTTCTCCATGACATTCAAATCAGCAATGAAAAAAGGCGGAAGTTTAAGTTTGTTCCAGCTGAGCGAGTCTGACCACAGGTCAGAGATCACTATGATGGACAGATCACGGGAAAAGAGCAGGAATAGGGTTTTGTAGGCTACAGTCCAAGCTATGTCTTCCAATGGTGCAACTGTTGTCGGCATCCAAAGATTATCCAACTTGAATAAACGCTTAGAGGTAAGATGACAGCAGTTGCGTACTCTACGGAGATACGGACATCACTTGTTATTGATATCTACATGGTGCATTGATGTGAATCACACTGCTGCTCTCTCATTTAGCCATTTGTGCCTTATGGATTGTGGTTGTTGTGGATGGCTGTTTACAAATCTATATGTGTATTTGAACCCAATAACAGTTGAATTCAAGAAGTTTAAGCTGCATATCAATCATTGTTTTTGAAACCAGTGGACAGCCAGTGAAAAATGTGCTCTTGCAACAGCTGCATAGAGCGGAGCCCAGCTTATGGAATAAAAGTGGGGCTTTCATTGCTCAATCTAATTAATGCTGATAAAAAATCCATAGGCCTAATGTACACATGCTCAAACTTGCACTATTTTAATAGACTTAAAGGGGCAATCTGTAGTTGCTACATTTTGGGCTTATAAATTGTATATATTAATATAAAGATATAATTTAATCATATTATTATTATATGTAGTAGAAAGCGATGGGTTAGAAGAAGCCTACATAACCAACACATAAAGTCAAATGTAACATCCATGTACGGCCAGCTATGTAAACTTTAACATTGATTTATCCTACAATAGATAATAGTCGTTAAATTGGTAACATACATTTTTGACTTCTTCTAATGCCTCTTCAGGGGAAAGTAGTCTAAAAGGAGCTGAATTGAATCAGATTACGTTACTGAGTTTGGGTAATACAAAAGTTAAGTTACTGATTACAATTGTAACAGACTACATTTACAAAGTAACCTAACTAACCGTGTGCACCACATGGTTTTGTTTTCTATGGCAGAAAGAAGGATGGGCCAAAGTTAGGAAGTTAGGAATAATGTATTTATTGTATCTAATGATGGTGGTGGTAGTGTGTTAAGATCTACAGTATTTGTGTTTTTATCTTTCTATGTGCAAAACAAAATAAAATGTTTGCAATGGCCATAGGGTTAAAGTCTCCGGACCCTATTGAAAATCTGTTGTTTGAATTGAAGAGGGCAGTCCATACGCGCAGATGAAGGATATCAAGGATCTGAAAAGATTCTGTATGGAGGATTGGTCTAAGATCCCTCCTATACAGTGCATTCGGAAAGTATTCAGACCCCTTCACTTTTTCCACATTTTGTTACGTTACAGCCTTATTCTAAAAATGGATTAAATCGTTTTTTTCTTCTCTTCAACCTACAGTGAGGGAAAAAAGTATTTGATTCCCTGCTGATTTTGCACGTTTGCCCACTGACAAAGAAATGATCAGTCTATAATTTTAATGGTAGGTTTATTTGAACAGTGACAGACAGAATAACAACAAAAAATCCAGAAAAACGCATGTCAAAAATGTTAAAAATGTATATGCATTTTAATGAGGGAAATAAGTATTTGACCCCTCTGCAAAACATGACTTAGTACTTGGTGGCAAAAACCTTGTTGGCAATCACAGAGGTCAGATGTTTCTTGTAGTTGGCCACCAGGTTTGCACACATCTCAGGAGGGATTTTGTCCCACTCCTCTTTGCAGATCTTCTCGAAGTCATTAAGGTTTCGAGGCTGACGTTTGGTAACTCAAACCTTCAGCTCCCTCCACAGATTTTCTATGTGATTAAGGTCTGGAGACTGGCTAGGCCACTCCAGGGCCTTAATGTGCTTCTTCTTGAGCCACTCCTTTGTTGCCTTGGCTGTGTGTTTTGGGTCATTGTCATGCTGGAATACCCATCCAAGACCCATTTTCAATGCCCTGGCTGAGGGAAGGAGGTTCTCACCCAAGATTTGACGTCCACCATCCCTTTAATGTGGTGAAGTTGTCCTGTCTCCTTAGCAGAAAAACACCCTCAAAGCATAATGTTTCCACCTCCATGTTTGACGGTGGGGATGGTGTTCTTGGTGTCATAGGCAGCATTCCTCCTCCTCCAAACACGGCGAGTTGAGTTGATGCCAAAGAGCTCCATTTTGGTCTCATCTGACCACAACACTTTCACCCAGTTGTCCTCTGAATCATTCAGATGTTCATTGGAAAACTTCAGACGGGCATGTATATGTGCTTTCTTGAGCAGGGGGACCTTGCGGGCGCTGCAGGATTTCAGTCCTTCACGGCGTAGTGTGTTACCAATTGTTTTCTAGGTGACTATGGTCCCAGCTGCCTTGAGTTCATTGACAAGATCCTCCCGTGTAGTTCTGGGCTGATTCCTCCGTTCTCATGATCATTGAAACTCCACGAGGTGAGATCTTGCATGGAGCCCCAGGCCGAGGGAGATTGACAGTTCTTTTGTGTTTCTTCCATTTGCGAATAATCGCACCAAATGTTGTCACCTTCTCACCAAGCTGCTTTGCGATGGTCTTGTAGCCAATTCCAACCTTGTGTAGGTCTACAATCTTGTCCCTGACATCCTTGGAGAGCTCTTGGTCTTGGCCATGGTGGAGAGTTTGGAATCTGATTGATTGATTGATTGATTGATTGATTGATTGCTTCTGTGGACAGGTGTCTTTTGTTTCAAATATTTTTTATTAAACACACACAAGAATGGTGTATAGGTATACAAGACAGGTATACAATTCTTATCTAAACATAAAAGAGCAAACAGGAACAACAAGACCCAGAGTTCTGGGTGCAGAACAAATAATACAAAACACGACATACAAAACAAGGACATGTAGAAAGAAAGAGGGTAGATGTCGTCGTCCCCCCCCCCCCCCCAACTGCTCGGGTGGCAGGGCCAGCACATGCTGCCCAAAGGTAGATTAAAATATTACAATTGAGAGTGCGTTAATAAGTACAAATTCACAGCGCCGACTCGTCCAAGTAGGAGAGGAAAGGCTGCCAGATTTGATCAAATGTTGATCATTTATTGTTCAGAATATATCTAATTAAACGGGTGTCTTTTATACAGGTAACAAACTGAGATTAGGAGCACTCCCTCTAAGAGTGTGCTCCTAATCTCAGCTCATTACCTGTATAAAAGACACCTGGGAGCCAGAAATCTTTCTGATTGAGAGGGGGTCAAATACTTATTTCCCTCATTAAAATGCAAATCAATTTATAACATTTTTGACATGGGTTTTCTGGATTATTTTGTTGTTATTCTGTCTCTCACTGTTCAAATAAACCTACCATTAAAATGACGCTACAAGCTTGCCACACCTGTATTTGGGGAGTTTCTCCCATTCTTCTCTGCAGATCCTCTCAAGCTCCTTGGGCCACTCAAGGACATTCAGTGACTTGTCCTGAAGCCATTCCTGTGTTGTCTTGGCTGTGTGTTTAGGGCCGTTGCCCTGTTGGAAGGTGAACCGTCACCGCAGTCTGAGGTCCTGAGTGCTCTGGAGCAGGTTTTCTTTAAGGATCTCTCTGTACTTTGCGCCATTCATCTTTGCCTCGATACTGACTAGTCTCCCAATCCCTGCCGCTGAAAAACATCCCCACAGCATGATGCTGCTACCGCCATGCTTCACCGTAGGGATGGTGCCAGGTTTCCTCCAGACGTGACGGTTGGCATTCGGGCCAAAGAGTTTCATCTTGGTTTCATCAGACCAGGGAATCTTGTTTCTCATGGTTTGAGAGTCTTTAGGTGCCTTTTGGCAAACTCCAAGCAGGCTGTCATGTGCCTTTTACTGAGGAGTGGCTTCCATCTTGCCACTACCATAAAGGCCTGATTGGTAGAGTGCTGCAGAAATGGTTGTCCTTCTGGAAGGTTCTCCCATCTCCACAGAGAAACTCTAAAGCTCTGTTAAAGGGACCATCGGGTTCTTGGTCACCTCCCCGACTAAAGCCCTTCTCCCCCGATTGCTCAGTTTGGCCGGGCAGCCAGCTCTAGGAAGAGTCTTGGTGGTTCCAAACTTCTTCCGTTTAAGAATGATGGAGGCTACTGTGTTCCTAGGGAACTTCAATTCTACAGAAAATGTTTGGTACCCTTCCCCAGATCTGTGCCTCTACACAATCCTGTCTCGGATCTCTATGGACAATTCCTTCCACCTCGTGGCTTGGTTTTTGCTCTGTCAACTGTGGGACCTCATATAGACAGGTGTGTGCCTTTCCAAATAATGTCCAATCAATAGAATTTACTGCAGGTGGACTCCAATCGAGTTGTAGAAACATCTCAAGGATGATCATTGGAAACAGGATGCACCTGAGCTCGATTTCGAGTCTCATAGCAAAGGGTCTTAATACTTATGTAAATAAGGTATGTCGCTTTGTCATTCTGGGGTATTGTGTGTAAATTGATGAGGAAAAACACTAATTTAATCAATTTTAAAATAAGGCTGTAACCTAACAAAATGTGGAAAAAGTCAAGCGGTCTCAATACTTTCTGAAAGCACTATTACATATCTACCTCAATGACCTCGTAACCCTGCACATCCTGACTCGGTACTGGTACTCCATGTACCAAGTTATTGTTACCCATTCCTCGTGTTATTATTTTTCTATTATTTCTCTACATTGTTGGAATGGCCCATCAGTAAGCATTTCACTGTTAGTCTACTACACCTGTTGTTTAAGAAGCATGTGTTAAATAACATTTTATTTTATTTGTTCTCCAATCTCATGAAACATTTTAGAAAAAGGATCAGTATGGTTATCCTGGCAAAGGGAGGGTTCTGGAGTATTGAAAACAGGGGATCCAATATTTATTACTTGTTAAACAAAATCTCTTTCTCTGAGCAATTGTATTAGTATAAAATAAACATTTGCATATAATATAGCTCAGTGTGTTTATTATTTATTTTATACAACATTTTTTGCAAATCTTTACAAGGGTTCTAATAATTACGGACCCCACTGTATATTTGATCCCAGAGGATAGATGTGGTCTTTTGTCTGGAACTCTGGGTGCAGTATGTAAGTGCTAGGACTTAAGGTGATCGCTGAGAAAATGCATGGGGGAGCTGATTATTGATTACTGAATCACTTTACTAAGGAACTGCATGGGGAGGAAGTTTTCCCAGTCCATTATCCAAGCACCACATTGTTCTGTTTTACACTCTTATAAAAAGGTTTCTTAAAGGGTTCTTCAGCTGTCCCCATAGGTGAACCCTTTTTGGTCCCAGGTAGAACCATTTTGGGTTCCATGTAGGCTTTTTACATGGAAACCAAAAGGGTTTTACCTGGAACCAAAAGGGTTCTTCAAAAGGTTCCCCTATGGGGACAGCCAAAGAACCCGTTAAGGTTCTAGATACCACCTTCTTTGCTAAGAGTGTATGGTAGAGAGGATGGTAGAGAAGGATGGTCCAAGGTTCTGAAATGAAGAACAATGGATTTATCGTATACAATGACGGTGGTGGTAGTGTGTTAAAATGTACAGTATTTGTGATAACTTGTGTTTTTATCTGCCTATTTGCACAGGACATTGGCCAGCTCTGTCACGTGGTGCATACATGGAGTGCTAAGGCGCACTGCCACAACATGAAAAGGTACAGTAGAAAGAGCAGAAATATATTAAGCAAATTATTTAACCATGTGTTTGGTCCATGTCCCCCCCTCCCAAATAAAGTCCATCAAATCAATCAAACCAGAGACCTCCAGGGACCATCCTACTGGGAGTTGACTGAGGGCAGATGAGATCTCAACCTACCCACCCACCCAGCCAGACACGCTCCAGCAGCCCTGCTCTTGTCTGTTGTTTTTACAGGAGAGACAGGGCTGCTATGACTCATTGTTGTCTGTTCAGGGTGACTACCCTGCAGTTTTAAAGTGCTTGCTTGGCTGGTTGATGGGTGGTTCAACCACTCTCTCTCCCTCTGTGCTTGGCCTAGCTGTTGTTCTGCCCACTACATGCTTTTAGGAGATGTGAAATGGGTTACAAGAATTACTCACCCCCTCCATGGTCTCCTGCTGCCTGTCCTGCTCCACGCCATGTCAGAACTGGAACTGTCATGACTGCACAGCCAGACACAACTCCCACATCATCATTAAATCTGCAGATGACACAACAACGAGACAGCCTATAAGGAGAAGGTCAAAGACCTGGCCGTGTGGTGCCAGGACAACAACCTCTCCCTCAACATGATCAAGAAAAAGGAGATGATTGTGGACTACAGGAAAAAGAGGACCGAGCGTGCCCCCATTCTCATCGACGGGGCTGCAGTGGAGCAGGTTGAGAGCTTCAAATTCCTTGATGTCCACATCACCAACAAACTAACATGGTCCAAGCACACCAAGACAGTCGTGAAGCGGGCACGACAAAACCTATTCCCCCTCAGGAGACTGAACATATTTGTCATGGGTCCTCAGATCCTCAACAGGTTCTACAGTTGCACCATCGAGAGTACAAGGCACTACAGAGGGTAGTGCGAACAGCCCAGTACATCACTTGGGCCAAGCTTCCTGCCATCCAGGACCTCTATACCTGGCAGTGTCAGAGGAAGGCCCTAAAAATGGTCAGTTTCTACCCCCAAGCTATAAGACTCCTGAACATCTAGTCAAATGGCTACCCAGACTATTTGCATTGCCCCCACCCCCTCTCCACACCACTGCCACTCTCTGTTGTCATCTAGTTACAGTTACTTTAATAACTCTACCTACATGTACATATTACCTCAAACTAACTGGTGCCCCCGCACATGGTTAGCTGGTGCCCCCGCCCCCTGTATATATTGACATTTTTTACTGCTGCTCTTTAATTACTTGTTACTTTTATTTTAAGGTATTATATAAGGTATAAGGTATTTTCGGCGACAAAGCCTCTACCTTTATTTCCGCCAAACCTAGTCAAGATTGCACTAGAGTTCTGCCTACGACTTAGTATGTAATGTTGCCGTAATGCTGATGTGACATTGGCACTACGCTCTTAAACTCTTGAGAGTTGCTAGGCAGCTCCCGTTACTACTATCCACCTGGCAGTTCTCAACTTTGCGAGACATGCCACTTCACCCATCTCTTCGCATAGCCCACCACAGGCACTGTTTTCTTAACCACAACTGGATGGAGCCATAAGAATTACTGTGGGAATAAATATCACTGAATGATGAAAATATTGGAATAAAGTAGGCTAATGCAATTGAAGTCATCAAATTGTTGCTTACTGAAACTCCCAAAGTCATCCAATTGTTATAATTGGCCTACATGTGTGGCAGGTAACCTATCGATTAAGAGCGTTGGGCTAGCAACCGAAATATCAATGGTTTGAATCCCCGAGCCGGCAAGGAGGAAGAATCTGCTGTTCTGCCCTTGAGCAAGGCAGTTAACCCCCAACAACTGCTCCCCAGGTGCTGATGACATGGATGTCGATAGAGGCAGCCACCCGCACCTCTCTGATTCATTCAATGCAACTGACTAAGTATTTCCCTTCCATTCCCTTCCCCATTTAAAGCAATAACCTACCCGTGTGTGGTCAACTGTTTCGTGCTGCTTTGAGACAACAGTGGGCTCTGGATAAATCAATCAATATCAGATTTTTTTTTTCTGTGAATCTTTGTTTGGATATTGGTTGAGCTAAGTAGCGGAGCCTAGGTAAAATCACTGGGGAAGCCAAGTCAGAAAAAAGCCATATTACAACCTATGTGATAATTGCGTAGTTTGCCTCATATGCCTTGACACTGTGATATATAGGCCTAAGGTTGAGCCAATAAGAAGCACAGTGGCAGAATAAATTCAAACACAACTTTGTTTCATCACAAAACCAGAGCGCATCATCTGCCCAGTGGAGTCCACAAAGCATATTGCATGCAAGAAACAGTTATATAACATACAGCATGGTCAGTCAAGTTAATGTTTCCATTATTTTTTACTAATAAACTACTATTGCTTTAGAATACAGAAGAGTTACCGCAAGTCACAAAGAAAACAGGAGCTGGATCCAATATTCCAGCACCATTTCAATTTCAACATCATCAAATCACCCATGCATAGTCTTACAAATAAAAGATTCCAAAACAATTTAGTTCAAACAATATAAGATAAATACCATGCTGTCACTGTCCATGGTACTGATTTCTGTCTCTGTCTGTCTGTCTGTCTGTCTGTCTGTCTGTCTGTCTGTCTGTCTGTCTGTCTGTCTGTCTGTCTGTCTGTCTGTCTGTCTGTCTGTCTGTCTGTCTGTCTGTCTGTCTGTGTCTGTGTGTGTGTGTGTGTGTGTGTGTGTGTGCGCGTGCGTAGAAAAACATGTTGACTCAACCTACTTGAAGAGAAACGCCAATGCCATCCTCTCCTTTATGTTGCCGAAACAGTCTGACTGTCATGTACAGTATACGCTTTTAGTTTATTTTGTCCTACACAACCTGCCTAAAATGCTTGCTCACTAGCCTAAATTCCTTTCATGGGCAACGATTAGCCAGCTAGTTAACATTAGCCTACGTCATCTAGCTACATATTGAACATCCATCCTCTCAGGCCTGAGGCACAATGCATGAATTCATGGTTGAATCAGAATCATTGTTGTAATCAAATCAAATCAAATTTTATTTGTCACATACACATGGTTAGCAGATGTTAATGCGAGTGTAGCAAAATGCTTGTGCTTCTAGTTCCGACAATGCAGTAATAACCAACGAGTAATCTAACCTAACAATTCCACAACTACTACCTTATACACACAAGTGTAAAGGGATAGAGAATATGTACATAAAGATATATGAATGAGTGATGGTACAGAACGGCATAGGCAAGATGCAGTAGATGGTATAGAGTACAGTATATACATATACATATGAGATAAGTAATGTAGGGTATATTAACATAAAGTGGCATAGTTTAAAGTGGCTAGTGATACATGTATTACATAAAGATGGCAAGATGCAGTAGATAATATAGAGTACAGTATATACATATACATATGAGATGAGTAATGTAGGTTATGTAAACATTATATTAAGTGGCATTGTTTAAAGTGGCTAGTGATACATTTTTCCATCAATTTCCATCAATTTCCATTATTAAAGTGGCTGGAGTTGAGTCGGTATGTTGGCAGCAGCCACTCAATGTTAGTGGTGGCTGTTTAACAGTCTGATGGCCTTGAGATAGAAGCTGTTTTTCAGTCTCTCGGTCCCTGCTTTCATGCACCTGTACTGACCTCGCCTTCTGGATGATAGCGGGGTGAACAGGCAGTGGCTCGGGTGGTTGCTGTCCTTGATGATCTTTATGGCCTTCCTGTGACATCGGGTGGTGTAGGTGTCCTGGAGGGCAGGTAGTTTGCCCCCAGTGATGCGTTGTGCAGACCTCACTACCCTCTGGACAGCCTTACGGTTGTGGGCAGAGCAGTTGCCGTACCAGGCGGTGATACAGCCCGACAGGATGCTCTCGATTGTGCATCTGTAGAAGTTTGTGAGTGCTTTTGGTGACAAGCCGAATTTCTTCAGCCTCCTGAGGTTGAAGAGGCGCTGCTGCTCCTTCTTCACAACGCTGTCTGCGTGGGTGGACCAATTCAGTTTGTCCGTGATGTGTACACGTAGGAACTTACAACTTTCCACCTTCTCCACTGCTGTCCCTTCGATGTGGATAGGGGGGTGCTCCCTTTGCTGTTTCCTGAAGTCCACAATCATCTCCTTTGTTTTGTCGACGTTGAGTGTGAGGTTATTTTCCTGACACCACACTCCGAGGGCCCTCACCTCCTCCCTGTAGGCCAGTACGGATAATTAAGTAAAACCATATGTCTGAATCCATATCTCCGTCCATGGCTAATTTAGGAAAGGAAACATTTTAGTTCGCTAGCTAGCCACCAGAGGAAAACAACACAACGAGATGCAACAATTCAAATTTTCTTCAGTCAATGACATTTGGCTTGATTTGATGTGATTGGTCTGAAGCCAAATCCAAACTGGCTTCTCTTTACACTTTTTTTGGTGCACCAGGACCATTCACAGTTGAGCTCACTCAGTTTAGCTCAGTGCTGATTGGCTATTATTGTATAATTTTTTATCAAGGTAGGCCAAAGGCTCACTGGCTTGCATTGCATTCAACGCTACGTGCAGCAACAATATAATTGTCTTTTTGACCAGACAGCATCACATAGATGGACTACACATACAGAGACAGAGGGGCGCTGTTTCTCTCGCTCAGATGCTTTCTCTGGTGAGATACATTCACCTTCTTGTGAAATGAAGGAAAATTATGAGCACAGCGAGACAAAAGACCAATGCATTTATGTTTGTTTCTTTTATTATTGGTAAATTTTTAGGGGAAGTCTGGCTTCGGTTGGCAGCCATGAATACACGTCACTGGTTAGGCTGCAATTACACTGTGGAAATGTTAGCTATATTGAGGTGAGTGCTTCTCATGATCATCTAGTCTAGTTGGCTCATTTAAAAGCACTGACCAGAACATATTGCCAGCATGTTACATAGTTGGTTAAATTAGGGTTCAATAAAAAAGTACAAATAAATAGCTTAACAAGTGGATTAGCCTAATTTGCTCTTCACTCAATGTGATTTTGTTTAGCAGTGTTATTCAAACTTTTTCAGCCAGGACCACCTTTTTTCGGACAGAATTTCTGGGGACCCCATTGTTTTCCCATGGATTTCTTGTGACCTGACCCCACCCTCAATCTAATTACATTCGTCTCATCAAAATAAAAAAATTAACCAATAAATACATTTACTCAATAAAATTCTATCTTTCTCAAAAATGTTTGTATATTGTTCCATACAATAATCCCTCCCTCCCACTGCAGTTCCCTTGCGTAGGGTCACGACCCTGACTTTGATTACCACTGCCCTAAAGTATGTCTGTAAATTTATTTAGCCTTTATTTAACTAGGCAAGTCAGTTAAGAACACATCTGTATTTACAGTGATGGCCTACCCCAGCCAAACCCTAACCTGGACGACGCTGGGCCAATTGTGTGCCACCCTGTGAGACTCCCAATCACGGCCGGGTGGTTATACAGCCTGGAATCAAACCAGGGTCTGTAAAGACGCCTCAAGCACTCCGATGCGTTGTAACTGCATTGTAATATAAAAGCAGTAAATGACTGTTAATATAACGCTTAGGATAATTACAATGCAGTTACACAGGCATAATAGCATTTTTTTGAAAAAGTTGTGCCAATACATATACTCATGTGCTTTATAATTATATATTTACACAAGGAGGCTAGACTTCCCTTTTCAAGGAGTTATACAACAAAGTCCATTCTAGGTATTGTAACTTTGTATAATGAATCAAATGTCTACAAGCACTCATCCCTATGGGAACTGTTAATGACACATGGCCCCTCATTCCTCGTATGCACATTGCTGTTCTCTCTGGCTTTTCACATATTGAATACATCTGGAGAGCAGAGTGCTGCCAAGGCCAAACAGAATGAACAACAACTAGTCTTCTACGCATTGATGTCATTGTTTGAAGCCAGAGACAAAAACAAAACCCCCTCAACCAAAAAAGTGAACAAAGGACAAAAGATAAAATAAAGCAGATTTAGGTCCTTTTGCTATATTGATACAATCATGTATCATGTAGATAGGTGCTCAGGAATGTTTCCTTCTTTCAAGCTATTTTGTTGTGTCCAATGTTCTTACTATGATTATCTCGATAGCAAAGGGTTGACATTGATGATTGTGCAAATGTGCACTGTAGCCTCATCCACAGACAGACAGCTCTGCATGGCAAAACATTCCCCCTTTGTACTGCCGCCCGCATGCATGTATTCCCAGAGTGTCCCAAAGACTAAACCTGTGGCTATAAATGATATTCCCAACAAATGCTTTACGATGTGTTGGGGGACACTATAAATGGTCTAGCCCTCTTTTGCATCAGTAAACTGATTTAAGCTATAGCAGGTGCCCCAGAGCACAGAGAGCACAGCCGAGTCACTGCACAAAGAGCGCTGCTGTCTCTGTCTGGGCTTTGTAGACAGGATATCCACAGATGTGGAGCCAGACCAGATGGCATGTACATCTGAGACAGAGCAGACCGCAGAGACACTGGAGACAGAGGGATAAAGAGACACGGAGATGGATGAGGGGACAAGGAGACAGAGAGAGTAGTGGGGGAAAGAGAGGGCCAGAGCTCAGGCCCAGACACATGTGTGAGCGGAGCGTTCCGAGTAGGCAGCCATGTGAGGGTGACATTTAACCAGCCCCCGACTCTCTCGCTCCCCATTGACTCACTCTGCATAGCCTGCAACATTCCTGCAGGCTATTGGGGACAATGGCTGCCTTCTCCTTTAGCCGGCATCAAAAGAACAGATGAATGCAGCCACATGATCAAGGGGCCCTCAAAAGTATAAAATACAAACGTAATATCTGAATTATGTCCCTGTGGTGTGCTCCAGCCCTGGACGTTATTCTCTAGTTCATACAGTACAAGCTGGCCTTGTCTTACCCCGCCAAACAGAACCCTAATCATTTCAGTGGCATAATTTGTCTACAGAGAATGCAAGATAAGAGAAAAATAACATATTAATAAAATCAAAACATTTTTTTTTCCTTTGTACTGCAAGTGATGTCTTTTAGATCTGAACCGAGAACCCCTTGCAGTTGCACAACAATAGCACAAAGGGAATATCAGATGAAAGCATTAGCGATGTAAATAACTATTCTGCTAGTGAGAGAGAGAGAGAGAGAGAGAGAGAGAGAGAGAGAGAGAGAGAGAGAAAGAGACAGAGACAGAGATTGAGAGAGAGACAGAGAGAGATAGAGAGAGAGACAGACAGAGAGAGAGACAGAGAGAGAGAGAGAGAGTGAGAGAGAGACAGAGAGAGAGAGAGACAGAGAGAGAGAGAGAGAGACAGAGAGAGAGACAGAGAGAGACAGAGAGAGAGAGAGACAGAGAGAGACAGACAGACAGACAGACAGACAGACAGACAGACAGACAGACAGACAGACAGAGAGAGACAGAGAGAGAGAGAGAGAGAGAGAAAGAGAGAGAGAGAAAGAGAGAGACAGAGAGAGAGAGAGACAGAGAGAGAGAGAGACAGGGAGAGAGAGAGAGACAGAGAGAGAGAGACAGAGAGAGAGAGAGAGAGAGAGAGAGAGAGAGAGACAGGGAGAGAGAGAGAGAGACAGAGAGAGAGAGACAGAGAGAGAGAGAGAGAGAGAGAGACAGAGACAGAGAGAGACAGAGAGAGAGAGACAGAGAGTAGTCCAATTAAAGGTCCAATGCAGTCTGTGAGAGACAGTCAGAAAGAGAGACAGTCAGAGAGAGAGAGAGAGAGAGACAGAGAGCGAGAGAGAGACAGAGAGAGAGAGAGAGACAGAGAGAGACAGCCAGACAGAGCCCATTGTCAAAATATAACCATCAGGTGAGGGACAGACAGCTCTAATCTGTCTGTAAGTAAATGGATATACTTGGCAGGACAGGATGGCAGGACAGGCACACACACGCACACACACAGACGGACAGGCAGGCATTCGGACAGGTCATCCCAAATAGACTCAGAAGGGAGAGGTGTACACAGCTGGCATTAGCAGATCTGAAGATGATGATGACAAGGCCGACAGACACAGAGAGACAATGAGCCCTGGGCTGGTCCGGGACTCTATATGATGGGTAGGACGACTGTCCTCTCTTATATTTACCTAAGCTTTGCAAGTCATTCTGGGTGACAGTGTAGGGCTAAATAAAGATATAATATCAAGATGATACCATGAAGACATGAGAAAGAAGGGCAGACAGCCAGGATGAGATAAAGATCTGGAGCTGGGAGGAAAGACTCCAGTACTCTCCACTCTGTTTGGGGTTTGGGGAACTCCTAATGTCACTTCCTATCTCGGTGTCCACTTTAAACAGAGTTCTGTTGAAAGGAAGATCCATTAAACATGGACTTTCATTCCAATTTGTCTTCAAAAGAGGGTAAAGGAGCTCATTATGTAGGCTCTGCTCTTCCTTGACTATTAGATTGGCTAAGAAAGAGAAGTTAGTAATGCCTGCTTATCTCACAACCTTATGAGCACAGGATTAAAAGATCAAAGGCCGGACTTGGTTTAATATTATAGAAAATGTAAGCCCTTTATATACGCTTTTTAGACCAATGCTTTTTATCTACTTTCAATACTTGGATCAAAATAACCAAAACTTCATTTTAATTTCCATTGAATGTCCAATGTGAAATTTACGTCCACACCTCTCTCTCATATATCCAGAGCGAGGAGCGAGGCAAGGCAGCAAGTGGCTACTGATGTATTTCAAAGAAGGAACCTTGAAGATCTTTAAGCCGGTTCACTGTTAATTTCACGCACTTCAAGACACATTTTAATAAACATAGAACATAGAAACATGAGTTTAAAGGAAAACTGGGTTGAAAGTGAACCTGAACCATGCTATGCCATAGTTGGACTAGTCACTTGCGGTAGTCTATCCAAATTGTGAGTTAATTAAAAGATCCAGTAAGCACTCAATTACACACTTGATGGGGGACTGACACAAACACAATGACTTTCAAAGTGCTGAGAGACGGGAACTTTTTGTTCTCAGGGGCTGCGGGCCACTCTAACTAGGATGGATGTGCGTTCCTGGCACTCACTTCACAGAGCAAATCCAGCTTTGCAGTCTGTCTGACGGCCTCATGCTCATTATTCCACCAGGGAAATATGCTACAGCTCCACAACAACAAAAAGGGGACACTGACTTTTGTGGCAGACAGTGAGTCTCTGTCTCTCACTGAGGCCAACTAGGGGTTGACTACAGAGAGTTTTCAAACCAACGACATTACAGTGTAGTCTGCCCCTCAGCCTCAAACTTAATTTACAGGAAGAAGACCTAGCTGGAACCGACGGCAAACAGCATTGCCATCTAAACAATGTGTTGCTACAACTTTGATGAAGACATCTTTTAATCTGTTACAACGGCCGCTTGCCAAGGCTTGAACCTCCTCTGAAAATGGCCTGTTTGATGACTTCTGTAGAGCCTCGCTGGTGACATCAACAAGCCCTCATCCTTCAAAAGCCAGCAGCACAGACACTATGAGACACAGGGCCCAGTGAAATAAATAAGCCAACCCTGGGAGGTTGTTGGATGCTGGTCAATCCTAGGTTTATGTAACTAACTTTGAAAGTTAAAAGGATATCCTGCTTGTTAACACAACAGGCACTTCCTGCCATACTCAAAATAGCAGGCGTGAAAGACTCCCTGAAGATGGCCAGTATTCAAGTAGGCAGGCTATTGAAATCAATGCCCAGAGGAGCTGTTCAGTTTGAACAACCAAGACAACTACTATAACAGGCTATGTCTATAAAGAAACCTACTTCAGAGATAATACTTGAGTTTTGTTCGTATTATTTTTCTATGAAACCTAGTGTTGGTCTGAGTCTCTTGAATTGAGGTAGACTAGCATCAGCAGAACCCCTGTTGTCAGCTGTAGGGGATGCTGGTGCCACTCACTAGTATGTGACCCTCAGAATCATTTAGTGCTGATGTGACAGCTGTGCTGTTCTTAAGGTGAGTCATGCTGAGGCATTCAGGGCTGGATGTCACTCTGATTCCCTCTGCCATTTCCCCACGAAATGGCACATTTGAGCTGTAGGCCACAGTATGTACAATGCTATAAGCAACTGATTGGAAGGGCCTGGGAAAAGCTGTGTGTTAGCAGATGTAGGATCTTAATTGTATCACTATTTTGTTGCTGAGAATTTTCCTGCACAGCAGGAAATGCATACTTGTAGTGTATTTGAGTTTTAAAAAGGCTTCTAAAGATTGTAATTTCCACTTTGACATTTCAGACTTAATGTGCCCTAATGAAAAATGTATCAGCCCCTACAAAAATGTCCATTAATTATAATCCACCTAATAATTCACATTTCATGTTGCTGCAGGGTAATTTTCCTGCTGTAGCAAAATTGCTCAAATTAAGATTCTACATCTGTATGTTGAAGACGGGGCTTAAATGAAAAACTCTCAGGGGCGTCCTCAGCTATGACGTTGTCAACGGCAACAACACACAGTGCAATACCCTGAAGAATGGATGACCTGACTGGTTATTTAAAGGATTTTCCTGTTGACGGTTTTGACGCTGGGCCACTGCACATCATTCATGGTTGAAAGGCTAGTGATTTGCACTTCACAGAGAGAGGGGGTTATATGTAGACAGTACAGTCTCAGGCTCTTCACACAGTCAGACATCCCAGGCCTCCAGGTCCTTGTGGCGTGTTGTGGTGTGTAGGGGGTCAGGCTCGTCTCTCTTTCTCCTTAGGTAACATCAACTCTGGCCCATCGAGATAATTACCCAGGCTTTCAATCTCTCTCTCCAGCCGCCCTCCCTCTCACATCTGGCTTCAGCTCTATGAGGATGGACAGGCCAATAAAAGCATGGGGGCACAAAGTAATGGAATAGGGGGCGTTGGCAGAGAGAGAGGGGGAGAGAAGCATGGCAGCAGTACACCTTGATCATATCAAAGCAGACATTCTCCAATGTTATTCCAGAAGCAGTATAAAAAGATAAATCGATACATTCTTACCATCTTCCTCAATACCCAATTTACAGTAACTCCTTTTCCATTAATCCCTTTCTCCTTCATGTGTGAGATAAGACTCATGTTTAAATCTGGCAGCGATCCTTACACCAAAAAATCCTGTGAGATGGACAGACCTACCGATACAAGCTGTGAATTCTGTGGGCTCCCTGTGTTGATGCCTGCTCTGTTTGCCTTGGTGTAAGTATTGAGTAGGTCTTGGTGTAAGTGAGTATTGGTGTGAGTGAGTTGGAGGAGCACAGAACAGGAGATAGTCGGGGCTGTGGATCATTACAGCTCGTTAGTGTCCCTGCTGCCTGCCCAGAGGCCTGGCGTGGGGCCTCTGTTCTGCTCAGAGAACCTCTGCTGAGATGGAGCGAGTGCCGAGAGGAAGGATGAGGGGAGGGATGGGGGGATGACGGGGGGAAGGGGTCCACGCCACTTACAGCAGCAGCCCCAGAGACATATCCAACAGATTTGTAGCTCAGCTCTCATTTCATCTGTGTCATCCCCACAGCCACTACACAGTTTAGCAGGGAAATGGCTTCTAAAATATACATCTGTCTTCATGTCAGCACATACCAAGCTCTCCTCAAATCCAATGCGTGCATACGCCTGCAGGTTTTGAACGATCAATTCCAAATTTAAAACATCAGTTGGTGGTGATGGGGCGTTTGATGTGAGCTTTATAACGAGCTCTGTAGTTCATGCTGCCTGGTGGAGAGGTGGATGGACAGAGGGATTGTTTACACTCAGAGAATGAAAACAGTTGAAAATCGTCTGATGAGACGATTATGTTTGAACAACTACCACAAAAGGACTTCAACAAAATGTGCCGTTCAGCAACTTCAGCGCACTACTTCAGTACTTTTTTCCTCATACTATAAAGAATTTCCACTGGAATCAGAGAAGAAATATGACGTGCATGCATGCATACAGTATCTACTGTTGGCATGGTCGTGTTCAAAAGATAAGTTTGCCATCAGTCTAGAACCTTACATGAGTTAAAAACTTGGAAAAACTCCACAGGTAACTGCAGGTAACTGCATTGTTATGTAAAGTAAAAAAAAAAAACGTTTTACCCCTTTTTCTCCCCAATTTCGTGGTATTCAATTGGTAGTTACAGTCTTGTCGGATCGCTGCAAGTCCTGTGTGGACTCGGGAGAGGCGAAGGTCGAGAGCCATGCGCCCTTCGAAGCATGACCCTGCCAAGCAGCACTGCTTCTTGACACACTGCTTGCTTAACCCGGAAGCCAACCTCGCCAATGTATCGGAGGGAACACCGTACAGCTGGCAACTGAAGTCAGCGTGTATGCGCCCGGCCGCCACAAGGAGTCGCTAGAGCGCAATGGGACAAGTGCATCCCAGCCGGCCAAACCCTCCCTTAACCTGGATGACGCTTGGCCAATTATGCGCCACCTCAAGGGTCTCCCGAGTCGCAGCCGGCTGCTACACAGCCCGGGACTGAACCCAGATCTGTAGTGACTCCTCTAGCACCGCGATGCAGTGACTTAGACCGCTGCACCACTCGGGGGGCAACTGCTGGTATTGTTAAGATAAGCAGATTATCTATAAATGCACATAGTTTATAGCCCTTTGAACCATGTTCTTATCCTTAAATCTTTAACAGTGTGCACTCTTCTGCCTCCTGTTTTGGAGTCATGAACCCTCATTGAATAGGAGGGGGCTACATGGGGCAGAGTGACTCTAGCTAGAAGTGTCATGTGCATGGTAGCGTGTGCACAATGGGGCCAACTGATGGGATTAGCATGTGAGAGCCCCATTCCCCCAAATGCACACATTCAACATGCAGCCCCCTGCAGCTATGCTGTTTTACATAGCATGACCCCTCACCTCTGGCAACTTAGCCCCTAAAACTGCCATTTTACACAGAGAGACGGTCGGTAGAGTGCACGTCTAGCCCCCCGTGTACCAGTGGAGGAAGTGGAGGAAGTGGAGGACCACCTCAACCTCAATGAATTTCATAAAAATGTAAATAGTGAAACAGTAAAAAAGCTATCATTTTTAGATAAAACAATACAAAATATATTCATGTCACCAAATAATTGATTAAAACACATTGTTTTGCAATAAAGGTCTACAGTAGCCTCAGCAGCACTCTGTAGGTTAGCACCATGGTGTAGACAGAGGACAGCTAGCATCTGTCCTCCTCCGGGTACATTGACTTCAATACAAAACCTAGGAGGCTCTTGGTTCTTACCCCGTTCCAGAGACTTACACAGTAATTATGACAATTTCCAGAGGACGTCCTCCAAACTATCAGAGCTCTTGCAACATGAACTTACATGTTGTCCACCCAATCAAAGGATCAGATAATTAATATAGTACTGAAAGCATAAGCTACAGCTAGCTAGCACTGCAGTGCATAAAATGTGGTAGGTAGTTGACTCAAAAAGAAAGACAATAGTTGAACAGTTTTGAACAAATCAATTTCTTCCAAAATTAAGGAGAAGCAAGAGAGAGTGAGAGAGACACAGTCATGAAAAAGTAAGTACACCCCCTGGAAGGTTTTTTAAAACAGATTTGTACAGATGGACATGTAATCTTCACTTCAACACAATTGACAGATAAAGGTAACATAATTTAACGAATGACACTGAAAGATTATACTTTGCAATCATTTATTCATTAAAAATCAACAGAAATGTAATTCCATAATGCGGAAAAAATAAGTGCACCCCTAGCTTCAATAGCTTGTGTTGGCCCCTTTGTCTGAAATTGAAACTGTCTATCAGTCTCTTACATTTACTGGGAGGAATTTTTGCCCACTCTTCTTTACAGTACTGCTTCAATTGTGTCATGTTTGAGGGCTGTCTTGCATGCACGACCCGCTTCAAGTCCCCCGACAGCATTTCGAAAGGATTGAGATCTGGGCTTTGACTCGGTCATTTCATAACCCTCCATTTCTTCTTTTTGAGACATTCTGTTGTAACTTTGCTTTTATGCTTTGGATCATTGTCCTGTTGCAAGATCCATGTTCGGTTCAGCTTCAGCTTTTTGACAAATGACCTCACATTCTCCTCAAGAATTCTCTGGTACCATATAGAATTCATGGTTGACTCAATAATGGCAAGTTGGCCTGGCCCTGAGGCAGCAAAGCAGCCCCAAACCATATTGCCACATGCTTTACGGTTGGTATGAGGTTCTTCTGTTCAAAGGCAGTGTTAAGTTTTCGCCTAACATGGCTTCTGGCATTGCGGCCAAACAACTCCACCTTTGACTCATCTGTCCAGGCACATTGTCACAGTAGCTTTGGTCTTTACCTAGGTGTTGTCTGACAAACGTCAGTATTGATATTATTTTCTGAGAGCAGAGGCTTCTTCCATCCTGACCTCCCATGTAGGCCAAGTTTGTGCAGTCTCTTTCTGACAGTTGACTCATGCACTTCAACATTTATTGTGGCAAGAGAGTTGAATTTGGTGGGACGATCTGTCCTAGGTAGATTGCCAGTGGTCTGGAATTTTCTCCATTTGTAGATGAGCCGTCAGACAGTGGAATGATGTACTTTGAATTGCTTGGAAATGGATTGGTAACCCCTCCCAGACTCATGGGCATCAATAATCTTACTTCTGGGGGCCTTGAAGGTCTTTTGATCTTGGCATGATGTGTTATCACACACCCATAGGGTTAAGACCAAACCATTTATAGTTTCTAATCTATGGAAGGCTTGACCCTCCTAAATTTCTCACTTATGATTTTCTAATCATTTGCACCTGTTTTGGTGCACCTGATTCTAATTGTAGCCATTTTATGTGATGGTTAAGGTACGGGTGTGCTAACTTTTTCCGCATAAGGAAAACAGATTTTTGTTTATTTTAATTTTATAACGTTTTCAAAGTAAACATTTTTGTGTGTGTGATTTGTTAATTGGGTTACCTTTATCAATGAATGTGGTGGGAATTTAGCTCAAATATCCATGTGTCCAAATATGTAAAAAATATATAAAAAGAATCCAGAGGGTGAACTTTTCACATGACCGTATATATTTGGTTGGATTTTTAAAACTTTCACTTTCACTTAGTTAGCTTCAGAACAGATTCTTATTCACAATGACGGCCTAGCAGTCATGATATGAAGGTTTGGCTTGGAAAGGTTTTTTCGCCTGGTCACAGACAGCTGATTTGTCCACAAGTGAAGGGAAAATATGAGAGGAGGAGAGCGCGTAGATACAGTAGTTGTGAGAAGGAATTATATATACAAGGAGCAAAGTGATCATGCTGTTTTTATATGGCTGCTATGAGTATTCATTCTGCCGATTCTGTTGAAAAACGTTTCTTAACCTTTGTGTTGTCTTAAGTCAAACTATGTTTAACAGCAGAGAAAACCCCCTAAATTATCTTTTTTCAACTTGAAATTTGATGACTTTTCCTAGAGTGACTCCAACATTAGAAAAACTGAAACATCTCCTTTGTTCATATTTCCATGAAAGCTGTACACAACCAGGGTACAAAGATTGTCTTAGGTTCATTTTTGACCCAGCAGTTCGAAAATAATTTACACAGCACAAAAATCACAAAGACACACACACACACACACACACAACACAATGAGAAATGTAGATTATGTGTGCTACTGATTGTACTCAGACAAAACTAAAACGTTCTTCTGCATGTGCAGCATTTCCCCTCCACAACCCCACACATGACTCAAGTTCACAGACAAAATGAACAATATTTCAGACAAAATAAATACATTTGAAAGCATTGTTTACTACTGGGGAATGCAGTCAGAGGCCATAACTGTGCTGAAGTTGACAGTCTCTCTTTGCTGAAGCCATGAGGACACGTTTCAGTGCCCAACAGGTCGTAGATCAGATTTTTTCAGATATCCAGGAGGAACAAGAGAACAATAATTTAGAAGAGGAGGTATCTGAAGAAGAAGATGGGGAAGAATACAACCCAGAGCACGATGCATCATCTTCAGATGAAGAACAAATCCCCCAAGCTGAACAAGAGACATTTTTGTCAAACAACAGCAAAATAACATGGTCCTTGTCAACATATGACAACCAGGGCAGGACGGCAGCACAAAATGTCATAAAGATTACCCCAGGGCCCACAAGGCATGCAGTTGCCCATGCCCAGGACATCACCTTAACATTCTACATGTTAATCACACCAGCCATCGAACAAATCATCCTGGAGATGACAAATTTGTAGAGTTTGACAACTGGAAAAGGATGGATGAGATTGACCTGCGTGCCCACATAGGGCTGCTAATCTTAGCGGGTGTGTATAGGTCCTGAGGCAAGGCTACATGTAGTCTCTGGGATGTAGAGAGTGGAAGGGTGATTTTCCGTGCCACGATGCCACTGAAAGTCTTTCACACTTTCTCAAGAATGCCACGATTTGATAACCGTGAGTCAAGACCTGCAGGACGTGTGAGAGACAAACTGGCGGCCATAAGAGAGGTCTGGGAGAAGTGGGTGGAGCTATAAGAGAGGTCTGGGAGAAGTGGGTGGAGCCATAAGAGAGGTCTGGGAGAAGTGGGTGGAGCATCTGCCGTACCTCTACAACCCTGGGCCTGAAGTAACAGTGGATGAGCAACTGGTTCCATTCAGAGGTAAATAATGTATATTTTATTATAATTTTGATTTTATTATGTATTGCTGTAATATCATTGATTTATGTGACTCTTTTGTCAAAAGGTCGCTGTCCTTTCCGGCAGTATATGCTCGGCAAACCAGCAAAGTATGGCATCAAGATATGTGTGGCCTGTGACGCACAATCCAGCTACGCTTGGAAGATGCAAGTCCACACAGGGAAGCCGACCAGAGGAGGCCCGGAGAAGAACCAGGGGATGTGGGTTGTGCTTGATGTGACAGATGGGCTGAGGGGGCACAATGTCACATGTGACAATTTCTTCACCTCTTATGAACTCAGCCAGCAGCTCCTGAAGAGGAAGTCACCATGGTTGGCACAGTTAGAAAGAACAAGCTTGAGTTCCCCCCTGCACTCGCAAACAATGGAGAGAGAGACCTTCTCATCAAAGTTCGCCTTCACCCCCACCACCATTCAAGTTTCGTACCTCCAAAAGAGGAACAAGAATGTGGTCCTCCTGAGCACACAGCACAACACGGCTGATATCAGTGATCGTGAGGACAGGAAGCCATCATCCTCGACTACAACCATAACAAAGGAGGTGTGGACAACCTGGACAAGGTTATTGGAATTTACAGCTGCAGGAGGATTACTGCCCACTGGCCCATGGTAATCTTCCATAACATCATTGATGTGTCCTCATACAATGCCTTCGTGATATGGAACAAGATCAACCCTACCTGGATGCCTGGTATGCGGAACAAGAGGAGGGTGTTCCTGGAGCAGCTGGGAAAGGCACTTGTAACCCCACACATTCAAAGAAGGGAGAGCCTCCCCTGTACCACAGGTGAATGGAATATGAATGACAGTCATCCAATATGCTGTAAAAGAAATAAGGCCATGCTCATAAAAAATTTAAAAACATCCTCCCTCATCTTGATCAAAACAAAGTGTTGTATAAAATAAAATTGTATTTGTCACATACACCATATACATCAGGTATAAAAGGTGCAGTGAAATGCTTGTGCACTAGCTCCCTCAACATTGCAGTACAATAATCAATATCAGTGGCAGCCCACCCATTGGGGCGTTAGAAGCGACGCCCCACTTGTTTATTTATTTTTAATTTTTAATTTGACCTTTATTGAACTAGGCAAGTCAGTTAGACCAAATTCTTATTTTCAATGACGGCCTTAGGAACAGTGGATTAACTGCCTTGTGATTGGTAAAGGTGTGTTAAATAGCTACATTTTCCTCTATCAAAAATATACTGTTCAAAACAAGCTGCTAAGTTACTTACTACTCTGCCCCTCAGTGACTGCCAGCAGCAGAAGCTCCACTTCCACGGGCACATAGGCATGCGAACATTGTTTGGATTGTTTTGCCAGCTATTTGATATGAGGGAGCACTGCTAGCACACTAGCTCTCATGGCAGATCTGGTAGGACAAAAAAGCATGACGGTGGCGTATTGTTTTCCCCCATGTTGTTTTATCAGGTTCTACTGTAGCTAGGTGACAGGGCGACATGTTGTGAGGACTAAAACAGCATAAAACTGGGTGTATCACAGAGCATGATCAAATTAATTAGCCAGCTACAGTAATTTTGAGAAACAGTGAGAAATTGTTTGGTCGATTTTTTGTTAAAGTTATCTACCTTTGATAAGCAGCTAGCTACTGTAGCTATAGCTAGCTGGTAGCTTGCTAGCTATTTATACCCCATGCCAATTTCAAGTCTTTCAAGACTAATATCTATCTGACTCAAAATGAAAAGTTAACTGGCTAGCACATCATGCTTTTTGACATTATGTTAGCTAGCTATCCACAGTTAGATAATATGTTTTCACTTATTGCATCTGCATGCTTTTCGCGTTCTCACTGGTGCACCCATTCGTTTTTGACCTGGCTGCTCGTTCTAAATAGTATAATATAATCTGTTCAAAACAGTGGAAGCATGTGCAGCAGTGGTCATTAGTAAAATAGGTGTATTTATGCTTTTTTTCACATGCACAGATTGCATATACACACTAACATTCAAAAGTTTGGGGTCACTTAGAAATGTCATTTTTTCTTAAGAAAAGCACATTTTTCATCCATTAAAATAACATCAAATTGATCAGAAATACAGTGTAGACATTGTTAATGTTGTAAATGACTATTAAATCTGGAAACAGCTGATTTGTTATGGAATATCTACATAGACGTACAGAGGCCCACTATCAGCAACCATCAATCCTGTGTTCCAATGACACTTTGTGTTTGCTAATCCAAGTTTATAATTTTAAAAGGTTAATTGATCATTAGAAACCCTTTTGCAATTATTTTAGCACAGCTGAAACTGTTGTCCTGATTAAAGAAGCAATAAAACTGTCCTTCTTTAGACTAGTTGAGTATCTGGAGCATCAGCATTTGTGGGTTTGATTACAGGCTCAAAATGGCCAGAAACAAATAACTTTCTTCTGAAACTCGTCAGTCAACAAGGACATTTCTAAGCAACTCCAAACTCCAAACGGTAGTGTATATTCTCAAAGACACTTCCGGTAGTTCGAAAACCTGGCATCATATTTCTGTCATGCTGCTTTGTTGACAACTCCAACCACCTCACGCCCTGCGTATTCAGCCAACCAGCGGCCGCAACTGATCAATATCAATAATACGAGTCAAAGCAAATAAAGTAAAAATAACACTAAAATTAACAAGACTGCAATGTTGTCTAGGAACAGGGAAACCTTGTCTGTCAGAGACATCTTGTCATCAATGTTTAGCAAAACATTTATAGGCCTACTGTGCAATGCTATTTGGAGACCTCAGAGCCTAGGCCAGTTTAAAGAGGAATGTACCTGGCTGTACATATGGAAGTGGGGAAACAAAGACAGTCTACAAACATGATAGACCAGAGGCCTGGAAAAGATCAGTCAATACACAACCAGACAGATGTTTGGGCAACATTATACTGTAGACCCACCATCTGACAATCAAGCAATGAAATTACAGTTGAAAACAAGCTCATAAGCTTTCACTGTTGCACTCTCTCTCTAACCCCAAACCCACTCAACCCCCCCATTGTGAACACCCTATTCCTAGTCATCCCCTTTTCTCTCTTTACACTGTGATGCAGCACACGTCGCCTAGCTCTCTCCCTCTTCCAGGACACTGGTGGAGAGGAGAGGGCGTGGGCCTCCGGAGCCCAGCGTTGTGCTGCGTCTCCCCCCAGCAGCCTCTCTGCCTCTCTGTGGGCCTCCCCTGGGGCAGAGGGAAGATTAAAACAAACAGGAGTTTAATCAGTAGGGCCCCCACTCTCTCCTCCACTCAGCCGCCAACAGAAGAAACCCCTCTCCAGGAAGGCTGCCTCAAATCAAAGCTTCCTGCTCGCCACTCGCTGCTTTGCCGATCTGTATCACAACAACAAAACCAGCAGAAACAATTATTTATTCCTTTTGATGTGGGTTTTTGAAGTTACCCCATCTCCCCTCCTCCCTACCCCTACCGAGTCTGCTCCCCTCCTCTCTCTCTTTACCCTCCTCCTCTCTGCTCTCTCTCTCCTGTTTTTTGACTCCAAGGAAACAAGGTCACACAGAAAGCTTCTCAAGAGAAAGGAGGAGGCTTCTGCTTCTTTTTAAATAGGTAGAAAGTCAGGAATTATCATCCACCCACACATCTCTTCATGGAAAGAGCAGCTTTCTTGTTCGATCCAGTTCAATTAGAGAAAACATGTTTCTGTGCAATGCCCTTCCTTGTAATGGGGTATGAAGCAGGCTGATGGACTGCTTTATTCAGGCTGTCGTCTGCACACATCCTGCAGAGAAAGACTAGAGACAGTCAGACAGATGCTGCTGGGGTGCGTGTGTGTTTTTGGGGGGAGGGGGGGGGGGGGTTGATATGCTTCTATGGATGTGCATGCCTGGGGGTGTAATTGTGTAAAAGTGTGCAGGAAAAGAGGGACACAGTTATGGCTCAAAGCTTCAACCAAACCAACAGTAACGCCACCTGATAGTGATGACATTAATAAACAAACAAAAGATAGGAGTAAAACGAATTGCAAACAATTGACCTTTTTATTACATAGTTGTTGTCACGAATCTCGCTTCCTGAGTCTGTGTTTGCCTGTGTTTCTGTCCTGGAGTGTGTTTCCGGTGTCCTGGAACGCACCCTGTCTGGTTGCCGGGCGAATTAGCTTGTTGGGAGATCATGTTCACCCGCACCTGTATCCCATCAGTAATCTGCACACCTGTCCTGATCATCACCTCTCCCCTTCAAAAGCTCTGACCTGACATCCATTCCCTGCCGGATCGTTAGCCATGAACAGTATGTTGTGCCATAGTATCAGCCTCAAGTTGGATAGAATTTGTTTTGTTGTTTTTTACGTATTGCTTTTCTTAAACTTACCTCCGTTTGTTCTGTCTTCAGTTACTCTCCCGGATCATTTACCCCATTCCCGCCTGGTCGTCGGAGGATTCCGCTACCCCACTGGATCCACCTATTTACTCCCATCAACTCACCACCGCTGCCCGCTACGCCACCTGGATATATATACCCATTCACATTCACTTGTAAATAAATACTCACCTTCTTCCTACTCTCCTTGTCCTGGTCTGCTTCTGGGTTCGATTTTGAAAGAACGTGACAGTTGTACATAGTATGACAAAAAGTGATGGGGAAAAAAATGTATACAGTTACATATCACGATATTAGTAGATACACACTGATTGTACAAAACATTAAGAACACATTCCTAATTTTGAGTTGCACCCGGGGCATGGACACCACAAGATGTCGAAAGTGTTCCACAGGAATGCTGGCCCATGTTGACTCCAGTTGCGTCAAGTTGGCTGGATGTCCTTTGGGTGATGGACCATTCTTGATACACACAGGAAACTGTTTAGTGTGAAAAACCTAGCAGCGTTGCAGTTCTTGATACACCTACTACCATCACCCATTCAAATGCATTTAAATATTTGATCTTGCCCATTCACACTCTGAATGGCACACACACACAGTCCATGCCTCAAGGCTTCATTTTATTTTTTACCTGTCTCCTCTCCTTCATTTACTCTGAAGTTGATTTAACAAGTGACAAGGGATCATAGCTTTCACCTGGATTTATCTGGTCAATCTATGTCATAATGTTTTGTCCACTCAGTGTATATATTGTTTTACAGTTGAGGTCAGAAGTTTATATACACCTTAGCCAAATACATTTACACTTTTTCACAATTCATGAAATGTAATCCTAGTAAAAATTCCCTGTCTTAGGTCAGTTAGGATCACCACTTTATTTTAAGAATGTGAAATGTCAGAATAATAGTAGAGTGATTCATTTCAGCTTTTATTTCTTTCATCACATTGGGACAGAAGTTTACATACACTCAATTAGTATTTGGTAGCATTGCCTTTAAATTGTTTAACTTGGGTCAAATGTTCCAGGTAGCCTTCCACAAGCTTCCCACAATACGTTCGGTGAATTTTGGCCCATTCCTCCTGACAGAGCTGGTGTAACTGAGTCAGGTTTGTAGGCCTCCTTCCTCGCACACACTTTTTCACAAATTTTCTATAGGATTGAGGTCAGGGCTTTGTGATGGCCACTCCAGTACCTTGACTTTGTTGTCCTTAAGCCAATTTTCCACAACTTTGGAAGTATGCTTGGGGTCATTGTCTACTTGGAAGACCCATTTGCAACCAAGATTTAACTTCCTGACTGATGTCTTGAGATGTTGCTTCAATATATCCATATCATTTTCCGTCCTCATGATGCCATCTATTTTGTGAAGTGCGCCAGTCCCTCCTGCAGCAAAGCACCCCCATAGCATGATGCTGCCACCCCCGTGCTTCACGGTTGCAATGGTGTTCTTCGGCTTGCAAGCCTCCCCCTTTTTCCTCCAAACATAACGATGGTCATTATGGCCAAACAGTTCTATTCTATTCTTAATCCCAAAGGTACGATCTTTGTCCCCATGTGCAGTGGCAAACCGTAGTCTGGCTTTTTTTATGTCAATATAGGACTCGTTTTACTGTGGATTTAGATACAAGGTCCTTTGCTGTTGTTCTGGGATTGATTTGCACTTTTCGCACCAAAGTACGTTCATCTCTAGGAGACAGAATGCGTCACCTTCCTGAGCAGTATGGTGGCTGTGTGGTTCCATGGTGTTTATACTTGCGTACTGTTGTTTACACAGATGAACGTGGTACCTTCAGGCGTTTGGAAATGGAGGATGGACTTGTGGAGGTCTACAATTTTTTTCTGAGGTCTTGGCTGATTTCTTTTGATTTTCCCATGATGTCAAGAAAAAAGGCACTGGGTTTGAAGGTAGGCCTTGAAATACATCCACAAGTACACCTCCAATTGACTCAAATTATGTCAATTAGCCTATCAGAAGCTTCTAAAGCCATGACATAATTTTCTGGAATTTTCCAAGCTGTTTCAAGGCACAGTCAACTTTGTGTATGTAAACTTCTGACCCACTGGAGTTGTGATACAGTGAATTATAAGTGAAATAATCTGTCTGTAAACAACTGTTGGGAAAATTACTTGTGTCATGCACAAAGTCAATGTCCTAACCGACTTGCCAAAACTATAGTTTGTTCACAATACATTTGTGGAGTGGTTGAAAAATACGTTTTAATGACTCCAACCCCAAGTGTATGTATACTTCCGACTTCAAATGTATATACACACTATATATAACACTATATATACAAAAGTATGTGGATTTGGCTATTTCAGCCACACCCATTGCTTACAGGTGTATAAAATACTCAATCACTTTTTTTAGCTACTGTTTACAGGCCTCCTTGGCCATATACAGCATTCCTCATTGAGTTATCTGAATTCCTATCGGACCTTGTAGTCATAGCAGATAATATTCTAATTTTTGGTGACTTTAATATTCACATGGAAAAGTCCACAGACCCACTCCAAAAGGCTTTCGGAGCCATCATCGACTCAGTGGGTTTTGTCCAACATGTCTCTGGACCTACTCACTGTCACAGTCATACTCTGGACCTAGTTTTGTCCCGTGGAATAAATGTTGTGGATCTTAATGTTTTTCCTCATAATCCAGGACTATCGGACCACCATTTTATTACGTTTGCAATTGCAACAATAATCTGCACAGATCCCAACCAAGGACCATCAAAAGTCATGCTATAAATTCTCAGACAACACAAATATTCCTTGATGCCCTTGCAGACTCCCTCTGCCTACCCAAGGACGTCAGAGGACAAAAATCAGTTAACCACCTAACTGAGGAACTTAATTTAACCTTGCGCAATACCCTAGATGCAGTTGCACCCCTAAAAACTAAAAACATTTCTCATAAGAAACTAGCTCCCTGGTACACAGAAAATACCCGAGCTCTGAAGCAAGCTTCCAGTAAATTGGACCTAGAAATGGTGCCACACCAAACTGGAAGTCTTCCGACTAGCTTGGAAAGACAGTACCGTGTAGTATCGAAGAGCCCTTACTTTTGCTCGATCGTCCTATTTTTCCAACTTAATTGAAGAAAATAAGAACAATCCAAAATTTATTTTTGATACTGTCGCAAAGCTAACTAAAAAGCAACATTCTCCAAGTGAGGATGGCTTTCACTTCAGCAGTAATAAATTCATGAACTTCTTTGAGGAAAAGATCATGATTATTAGAAAGCTAATTACGGACTCCTCTTTAAATCTAGGTATTCCTTCAAAGCTCAGTTGTCCTGAGTCTGCACAACTCTGCCAGGACCTAGGATCAAGAGAGACACTCAAGTGTTTTAGTACTATATCTCTTGACACAATGATGAAAATAATCATGGCCTCTAAACCTTCAAGCTGCATACTGGACCCTATTCCAACTAAACTACTGAAAGAGCTGCCATGCTGTTGCTCCAGTTTCAACTGTTCTGCCTGCAGCCATGGAATCCTGACCTGTTCACCGGATGTGCTACCTGTCCCAGACCTATTATTTCACCATGCTGGTCATTTATGAACATTAGAACATCTTGGCCATGTTCTGTTATAATCTCCAAGCGGCACAGCCAGAAGAGGACTGGCCACCCCTCATAGCCTGGTTCCTCTCTAGGTTTCTTCCTAGGTTTTGGCCTTTCTAGGGAGTTTTTCCTAGACAACGTGCTTCAACACCTGCATTGCTTGCTGTTTGGGGTTTTAGGCTGGGTTTCTGTACAGCACTTTGAGATATCAGCTGATGTACGAAGGGCTATATAAATAAATTTGATTTGATTTGAAAATTGGCAGTAGAATGGCCTTACTGAAGAGCTCATTGACTTTCAACGTGGTATCAAAATAGGATGCCATCTTTCCAACAAGTCGGTTTGGCAAGTTTCTGCCCTGCTAAAGCTGCCCCAGTCAACTGTAAGTGCTGTTATTGTGAAGTGGACATGTCTAAGAGCAACAACAGCTCAGCCATGAAATGGTAGGCCACACAAGCTAACAGACCGGGACCGCTGAGTGCTGAAGTGCGTAATGTGTAAAAACTACCTCTGGAAGCAAAATAACTGTTAGTCGGGAGCTTCATGAAATTGGTTTCCATGGCCGAACAGCCACACACAAGCCTAAGATCACCATGCGCAATGCTAAGTGTTGGCTGGAGTGATATAAAGCTCGTCTCCATTGGACATACTTTTGGTCATGTAGTGTATATGTGCTTCTGTAGGTAGCGTTATCTAGCGCTAGCCAGTTGTACCTACCCTTTTGGTCATGTAGTGTATATATGCTACTGTAGGTAGCGTTATCTAGCGCTAGCCAGTTGTACCTCCACCTTTTGGTCATGTAGTGTATATATGCTACTGTAGGTAGCGTTATCTAGCGCTAGCCAGTTGTACCTCCCCTTTTGGTCATGTAGTGTATATATGCTACTGTAGGTAGCGTTATCTAGCGCTAGCCAGTTGTACCTCTGCCAAAACTTCGGCATAGCTTCATCCTATAGCTTGTTCTCCATATTCTTTGTAAATAGTGAGCCTATTTATTTCCCTGACAGATCAAAACTTGTTTTCTCATGCTTTCTCATCTCTCTGAATTGCAGTAGCGAATCACAATACATATAGAATCGTGAGAATCCCAAAACATAACGTATTGGCACTTAAGTATCATGACAATATCGTGAGGTCCCTGGCAATTCCCAGCCCTTATGACAAAAGTGCACAGAGGGAGAGTTTGTATACATATTGGCTTTAACAATGGATCTGTCACCCAGGTGTAAAAGAAAGCTGTTTTTCCAAGAGGATAAAAAGTTCTTAGATTTGCCTTTGCCAAAGTCTTCCCAGTTGAGTATACCACAACATCTGCTAGAGGTATTAAATGGCTCTGCTGCCTCATCAAAAGGTTTAGCAACGACCTCTTCAAAAAACAGATGGTAATCATGTTTTTATCATTTGCTGAAACTTGTGATACACTAAATATAATTTGTCTTTAGTTAGGCACTACACAATTCAAACCTTAACAACTGTTTATCAAACATATTTTTTCAGGTCAGATTTTATTATGCCAGGAAGAAACATAATTCAATAATCTCACATTTAGACTGATATCCATATGGCACATATTTTAATGGTGTCACACCCTGACCATAGAGAGCCATTGTTTCTCTCTAGTGTAGTAGGTTAGGGCGTGACTAGGGGGTGATCTAGTATATTTATGTCTATGTCGTGTTCTAGTTTATTTTTCTATGTCGGTGTTTTGTATGAATCCCAATTAGAAGCAGCTGGTAATCGTTGTCTCTAATTGGGGATCATATTTAAGTAGTTATTTTTCCCACCTGTGTTTGTAGGTTCTTGTTTATGTGTAGATGCCTGTGAGCACGCCATTGTCGTTCCGGTTTGTTCATGCTTTATTGTTTTTGTGCGTTTCAGTTAATAAACATGTGGAAACCATATCACGCTGCACCTTGGTCCGATAATTCTTACGACGAACGTGACACATGGTTGGGTGGATCGGTTTCACATTTACACCACTTTTAATTAGTTGAGAGATTAGATTCAATTCTGATCTAAAACTGAGGGGAAACGGCCAAGATCTGCACATTGACTGGCTCTGTGTTGCAGAACTGTACATCTCTCTATTGAACGGGCTGCCATTCCTCAGAATTAATTCATAATTTTAGGTCCAATATCTATTTTCTTTTGTCAAATTATTCATTTCAAGAGATTTGGGCAGACTTGCCCTGTCTCAGGACACTAAAAACCAATCGCTACATATCTCTGAACGTATGCTCCCCAGTGGCGGCCAGCTCAGAGCCTGCCCAGTACATGGAGTGATGACAGGCCCACTATATCTTTGACAGGAACCGGGCCTGCTGGCCTCTCTCAAGTGAGTTCCCGGAGCATGTTCATGCAACACTGCTGTTTGTCCAGTGAGCACTGAGAGCTAGTGTGCAGACATAGTAATCCCAGTAAGAACAATTGCAGGAACCTCGAAATGGCGTATGCGAACGTGAATAGATTACGTTGAAAACAACGGTCGGCCATCTTGGACGCAGTCTCTAGTTCTTTTATACCCAGGGTGAAAGTAAGGCGGTACAGTCGGGTATGGCGTCCTGGCAAAATAAATTGTGGGGGTATGCCGTACCGGTAAAACATGAGCCTATCGCAATAATTAAAACAATGTCAAGAAAACTGTAGGCAATTAGATCACTTTTTATCATTATTGCAAGTCAGAGGCATGTAAAATGTGCAAAACAGGTGGTATAGTCTACGCTCCAAAATGCGATGTGGTTTCACAAGAACACTGACATTTTGCCAAGGCAGAGATGAGTGGCCAAAGTGCTGACGGCAGTGGATGCATAAATTCTGGCTTAATGACTATCGCCAAATGTCATTACACTTGTTGGTGTTTTGTGTAACAGAAGTCTCTTTCCATTCACCACTGTTTGGAGGCTGGTAATATGTTGTGAGTGGATGAACATGCGCAGGTAGCCTTGTAAAGGAGCCCTTAGATGTGATTGTTTGACAATCAGATGAAAACATCATTACTGGTTTTGTTTATGCCACAATAAAAGGTAGTACATTTTAAAAGTTAAATGACAAATTACGACTAGGCCCAAGGAGATCATATTGAATTAATAGGGATTCTACACTGTATATAATTCTATGATTAGGCTGATAAAAAAAATGGTCCATGCGTGCACATTTAGGAGCTCCCATACCGCAAATAAATGAATTCTACTTCCACCCCTATTAATATAGCTCAATATTATAAATACCTAACAGCCATAGTGAGGATAGAGACTCATTGGGAAAATGTACAGTGTCGGATGCTGGAGCAGGCTACATGCCAGCTCCAGCATTCCATAGTGGATGTGAACCTGCACTCATGTGACTTTTTTTCTGAATGGATGCTTGCTGGGGTGGGCTATTCATGAGTTAATGTAAGGATACAGTGTCTCGTAAAAACAAATTGCATTGCCTAAGTCAATTTTTATATCTTTTTTTTACATTTGCTTCAATTCAATTTGTTGTAGTATTTGACTTCTGTGTCAAAATTATTCTCAAAGTAGGAGAAAGAAAGCTTTTGACAAGTTATAAAATATTTTTGGTCTCATATTATAAATATAGCATCAGTTTTATAACAGTGTAGTAACATGGAACCCACAAAACTGTAAACATTCTAACTGTAAAAACTGGCATTTAAATAACGTTGCTGAAGAGCGATATTGAGCTTGTTATTCTGTTTTATAAGCCTTTTTAATTTGCCTTTCAGTCTGCCCATTTCAAATTGGTCTTTAATTAAACTCTAGCTAATTACACACCTCTTGAATCTTTCAAAGGAAAGTATGTAGGGAGGGCCTGGGCCTGTATGTGTTGTTGCTGAAAGCTACTACAAGTGTGCCTCCCAAATAATTACAATTTAGCAATTAGACACTGGAGTGATAGATGTGCAGAAGATGAATGTGCAAGTAGAGATACTGGGGTGCAAAGGAGCAAAAAATAAATAACAATATGGGGATGAGGTAGTTGGATGGGCTATTTCCAGATGGGCTGTGTACGGGTGCAATGATCGGTAAGCTGCTCTGATAGCTGATGCTTAAAGTTAGTGAGGGAGATATAAGACTCCAGCTTCAGTGATTTTTGCAATTCGTTCCTGTCATTGGCAGCAGAGAACTGGAAGGAAAGGCGGCCAAATGAGGAGTTGGCTTTGGTGATGACCCGTGAAATATACCTGCTAGAGTGCATGCTACGGGTGGGTGCTGCTATGGTGACCATTGAGCTGAGATAAGGCGGTGCATTACCTAGCAAAGACTTATAGTTGACCTGGAGACAGTGGGTTTGGCGACGAATATGAAGCGAGGGCCAGCCAACGGTAGGTAGGATGGTCAGTTTTACGAGGGTATGTTTGGCAGAATTGGTGAAGTACGCTTTGTTGTGAAATAGGAAGCTGATTCTAGATTTAATTTTGGTTTGGAGATGCTTAATGTGAGTCTGGAAGGAGAGTTTACATTCTAACCAGACACCTAGGTATTTGTAGTTGTCCATATATTCTAAGTCAGAACCGTCCAGAGTAGTGATGCTAGACGGGCGTGTGGGTTCAGGCAGCGATCAGTTGAAGAGCATGCATTTAGTTTTACTTGCATTTAAGAGCAGGTGGAGGCCACGGAAGGAGTGTTTGAAGCTCATCTGGAGATTTGTTAACATAGTGTCCAAAGAAGGGCCAGAATATAAACAGGGGAAGGTGGCTGAGGACCAACCACAGATGGTGGATGACTGCTTTAAGCATTAAAGCATCCCAATGGGCACAGACGTCAGTTCAACATATAGTTTTGATTTACATTTGTCAACTAATGTCTATTCAACGTAGACATACAGAGGCCCATTATCAGCAACCATCACTCCTGTGTTCCAATGGCTGGACTTTTAGGCAGAGTTGCAAAGAAAAAGCCATATCTCAGACTGGCCAGTAAAAAGAAAAGATTTACAAGGGCAAAATAACACAGACACTGGACAGAGGAACTCTGCCTAGAAGGCCAGCATCCCGGAGTCGCCTCTTCACTGTTGACGTTGAGACTGGTGTTTTGCGGGTACTATTTAATGAAGCTGCCAGTTGAGGACTTGAGGACTTGTTTCTCAAACTAGACACTCTAATGTACTTGTCCTCTTGCTCAGTTGTGCACTGGGGCCTCCCACTCCTCTTTCTATTCTGGTTAGTGCCAGTTTGTGCTGTTCTGTGAAGGGAGTAGTACACAGTGCTGTACTAGATCTAAAGTTTCTTGGCAATTTCTGGCATAGAATAGCCTTCATTTCTCAGAACAAGAATAGACTGACGAGTTTCAGAAGAAAGTTATTTGTTTTTGGCCATTTTGAGACTGTAATCAAACCAACAAATGCTGATGCTCCAGATACTCAACTAGTCTAAAGAAGGCTAGTTTTATTGCTTCTTTAATTAGAACAACAGTTTTCAGCTGTGCTAACATAATTGCAAAAGGGTTTTCTAATGATCAATTAGCCTTTAAAAATTATAAACATGAATTAGCTAACACTAAGTGCCATTGGAACACAGGAGTGATGGTTGTGAAATTGGGCCTCTGTAAACCTATGTAGATATTCCTTATTCCAGCTACAATAGTAATTTACAACATTAACAATATCTGCACTGTATGTCTGATCAATTTGATGTTATTTTAATGGACAACAAATGTTATTTTCTTTCAAAAACAAGGACATTTTTATGTGACCCCAAACTTTTGAACAGTATTGTATATATTCTTATTCCATTCCTTTACTTAGATTTGTGTGTATTAGGGAATTGTTAGATTACATGTTAGATATTGCTGCACTGTCGGACCTAGAAGCACAAGCATTTCGCCACACTGCTGACCATGTGTATGTGACCAATAACATTTGATTTGATTTGATTTGATGCTTTGCCTGTTTGATGGTTCGTCTGAGGGCATAGCGGGATTTCTTAATGCAAGAATGATGTACTGTATGTGACTGATGTTAAACTGAGAAAGTGAAAGGATGGATCCAGTGCTGCCAAGAGTAGTAATCTCCATCATGCGGGAAGTTGTACTGTATGAAGTACTGCTCGACTTTTGACACTCGTTAGGCCAAATAGCCCCCAAAATCCTTCAAATACATTGGGCTGCAAGGGTTTATGGTTTGGAACCAGCTCCATCTTCCATTATTAATCTTAAGGTGTACATTATACTGAAGCCTATCTGCACTACCGCCCTAAATAAGTGGATAACCCCTGGAAGGATTGGGAATAAAACCTGAAAAATCTATGTTTTGATAGCTGGAACCATTAAGAGCTTTGACAGGCTGGTACAGTCCAGTTGCTTGTCAAGACGATAGGGAAATCTGCACTGTAGGCCTACCATAGGAGTGGAGAATAGCTGCCCAGACAAATGGTAGCTAAGCTAACAACTCCCCAGGCTCTGGAGCAGAGTGGGAGGCTGCAGACAATGACGGATCCATCCATGCGAATCTAGCCTCACTGAGCAGCTCCAGCTTCATAGGCTAGCTGTTACCCCCAGTCTAGAGCTGGTCTCCTGGGACAGAGCTGTCTACTATATCCCCCATCACACCACGTCAAACATGTGGAACATTAGGGATCAAAAAGAGTTTCAGAGAGAGGTGGAGAGGATCCTTGTTCCTGTATAAACCAATGAGATATACAGTGTAGCTAGTCTCACACAAAGACTATTAGCGCCAATGTGTATCTATAGCAATGCCTAAATGAATGCACCATCCATACAGTTGTTATAATCATTAAATATTCTCCAAGAATTTCGTCCCCTTCCAAATTAGGGGGAAGGTAGTCTTGCTTGTAAGACTCATGGCGCTCCACAGCGGCTGTGGGGAGAGACTAGGGGAAGATAAAGTAGGTCTACATTTGACATTGTTCCCTTATAAAATCATGGTACAACTGGGGAGAAGGAAACTAAATTATACTACGCTACGCCTTTGATATTGCTGGTATCATCAGGCATCAATGTGTCCCTGGAATAAGACATAAACCTGCAGTGAACTGGGAAGTCACTTTAAAGTCAGATGTAATTAGTCCAAATTAAGTGAGGGATCCACACAGCAGTCAGCAGGTAGCATATGAATACAGCATGGAGGTGACAAAGACCTGAGTTCCTGTCTGATTAATACTGTGGTTGACAGCAGGCATCAGGCTTAACTGGCACATCAAAAGAAACTGCAACACTTGTAAGTAACTTGTGATATTCATCATGCTTCCTTCCACCACTGAGTTTACCCCATACCCCCCTACCTTACCTATCACAGTGTTTCCATTTTTTCGACTGAATCAAGTAATTATTTGTTGTTCGCTGTGTTCATGTTTTTTGGGGTGTAAAATATCTGACTTGATCATTTATCTGCAGATTCTTAAAAGAAAAAGAAAAGCGTGAAAGAAGAAGAAAGACTATCTTACCTCTCTACCTGATGTTCTTTTTGTGTGTGAGGCTTAGTCGGCCCTGGCTGCCTGCGCCTAGCGATCCCAACAATCCCTTTATCTGCCTTTCATTACGGTCTCACTCGCCCTCTTAGCAGAGCGGGTGTCTGGGAGAGACAGTCACTTTCTCCCAGCCTGTGATGTTCCTGCAGATTACAGAGGCGCTTTGAAGCCGCTGCACTCCTCGATGCCGGGGCCTCCGACAGACCCATGCCATCTGCCAGATTGACGCCGAAGCAGCAGAATGGGGCAGAGACGCCCTCTGTTGATCTAGGCCTCTTTTGTCTTTCATGTGTCACATTCGGATGTTGCACCAAAGCCACACCTATGCAATCTGAATCTGCAGCGGGGCCCGCCTGCCCGAGAGACCAGCACACAAACGCATATAGACCAGATGCACGGACGGGATGGGGAGTAATGGGCCTCTGTAATTACTCTTACCTGTGGGCATCTGTCTAGAAATGAGACAATTACTGCGGTCTTCCCCACATGGTATTCTCCCTCCCTCTCTGCCAAGGCCTTGGAAATCACATTCATGTGGGCTATTTATCCCTTACCGGCAGATTGAATATTATAACACCGTAAGAGCATTAGAGGACAGCATGCAGGCTCATTTTCTAACAGTCCCGGTGTATGTATGCTACAGAAAGGTATAGATGTTACTACCCTTAGGGCAGTTAGTATAGCAGATGGAAAGATACTGTTAAAGTTGCTGCCCTGGGGCAGTTAATTGTTCACTCTGATAAAATAGGCCTTACAGGTTGTTTTGTTACAATTTGGGATGAGTCCATACCGCCTCTCATTATTGGGTGTCAAATTGGGAGTCACAACCTTTGGTTGGAATGTCAGGTTACCATCCAAGTTGGAAGTTCTTTCCCCATAAAATGTGGAACATCAATGAGTGCACAGACAGTGTTACCCCCTCATACAGTACAAATTAGTGTGTCTGGATGGTAAACTCTCATTGGGTTTGCAGACTTCGAGACCATTTCCTAATGGCTGCTACACAGTTTATATGAACTTTTCATACAGCTTAGGATCTGAAAGAGGACCATCACCAGGCTTTGAACACTGGTCCCCTGTATTCTCCCCACCGCAGGACCACTGTCTTCAGAGGCTTATGGAGAAAAAAGGCCAAGAGTGACATAAATCACTGGTTGCCCCCCCCCCTTCTTGAACGCACACACACACACCTCCTCCCCCTCCTTCTCTTTGTCATACAACACGCAGACACTGTCAACCCCCAACAAGACTCCCCCACAGTCACACATCAGAGTACTCTCCACTCAAACAAAAAATAACTTCCACATCCATTGAAATGGAGCTTTCAAAAACAGAATAATACATTAAAGCACCTTAAAGCACAAGACGTTAAACTATAAAAACATGAAGTAAAGCCCAATAAAATATACATTACAGTAATTGGATCAGAGAAGACTAGGTCTGACGATGGGAAGCGGGAGATGCTAATGACAGCACATAAAATGACCTCATGCAGCACTTCAAACGTGGCTCTGCATTGATTCTCCTCTATCTGTAGCAGCACATGGTACCCTGGCTATTGAAACTAGTTTTACAATATGTTTGAGCGAATAATCACGAAATCAATACAGTACAGACTACAGTAGATGATGATTTCATCACCATAGTGATGTACAGTGCTTTGCTCCAAGTTGGAACTTCCAACACAGAGCCAGGTCATATCCAGTGGCTCATGACTGTATTAGAGATATTGGGACCTCTGCCATGGTGAACGTTGGGAGTAATACAGTCTCATAACAGTCTAATAGAAAAACAAAGCTACACACAGACACCGTGAAGGCCGTAGATAGGAGGAGAGTTAAACGTCATTCTGTGATTGAGTGATTGAGTCTCAAAGCAGCCATCACAATGACAGATTGGCAGCAATCAGGACAGACAGGCAGGAGAGAAAGAATGATTGGCCTCGAATCTTTGATGTTTATATCTCTTTTATCTGATTGCTGGTTATACATCTTCAAACCCTGTTCGTTGTTGACAGGCATGAGGACCCTAAACCATCATCTCTGTCACATCTGAATAAGATTCAGCTTGCTTCCCTTTGAGTTTAAAGAAGAAAACGTTAATCTGCTTCGCAGTGTTCATCTCTGTCAGGGAACAACTGATGTGCCATTCATTCTGTGTACACAACCAATAACATTTTCTTTGATTTGATTACATGGTTTCAAGTCATTTAGAAATAATTATTATGTGCTGGAGATCCTGGATGATAGTGCATTGCAAAAGCTTATAGAGAATAACATAATATGACCATTTTCAATGGACAATAGCAGAAAACTGGGTTGTCCAAGGTCATAAAAAAGCACTACCAATGTCTGTACAAAAATGTTACAACACGGTTCTCTGGTATTCTAAAACTGTAGAAACTGGATTGTTCCACTGGTTTAAATTTCAAATTATGATAGTATTTTGGCCCTACAATGGCATATAAACACTGTGCATATCTTGAGTGCTGATTGGTTGGTCAAACCCAAACCATGTGCAAGACAGATAAACCATTTGAAACCCTTTTTTGTGTCCCCTTGTTTGTGTTTTTGTTGTGAATGTATGGAGACCAAACATGTTCATTCCATACAGGCCACAGAGTGGGAAGCGGTTTCCCATGGTTCCGTTAGGATGCTGCATGCTTTCATGTGGAAAAGAATCTCTGGGTCCCCTCAGCCCCTCTGTTGTGACAGGGGATAATGAATTTCACAACATCTGCCATTTGTTAGCCCTGTTCGGTGTAACCAATCTCCTTTTAATCCTGAGACGTTCATGGACTTCCAAAGCGTGTAAAGAGCCACAGATTAAATGAAACAGATGGATCCCATGGCCTCTCTGGGCTGGCAGTAGGAGTACAGAGTACCGACAGGCAAGCAGGCAGAGGATGGGGCTGGGAATAAGGGCTGGGGCTGGCAGTAGGAGTACAGAGTACCGACAGGCAAGCAGGCAGAGGATGGGGCTGGGAATAAGGGCTGGGGCTGGGAGTAGGGGTACAGAGTACAGACAGGCAAACAGGCAGAGGAGGGGGCTGGGAGTAGGGGTACAGAGTACCGACAGGCAAGCAGGCAGAGGATGGGGCTGGGAATAAGAGCTGGGGCTGGGGAGTAGGAGTACAGAGTACAGACAGGCAAACAGGCAGAGGATGGGGCTGGGAATAAGGGCTCGGGCTGGGGAGTAGGAGTACAGGCTAGGACACACTCTATACAGCTTTCTATTGAGTTACAGTACATCCCTTCAAATGCACTGAAAGTATAGGACCTCTGTCATATGTTTATAGGTATTCAGTGTAGTGGTAGTGATTTTCAGCCGTAATGTTAGCTGATTCAAGCTCTTGCTTCAAGAAAAGTGAAGATTTGACATGTCAGTGTTGAATGGTTTGAGCCTTATCTCAGTTTCAAGGGACACAGAGTACTGGACAGTGATTCTCTCTCCCCAAGGCTTGTGAGGGATAGAGAGTGACAACACAGGCAGATAATAGTCAACACTATTGATAAAGATGCTGCGACACTGCTCCTCTTTTAGGCTTCTGTATCAGAACTCACCAGACAGTGACAGTATTAAGCCTGAGCTGAACCAGAGTGATGGGTTTTTAAATCAACTGACATGATTTACCTCACTGCTTAAAATGATTATCCTTAAGGGCAAAAGAAAAATGGTATTTGCTTGCGTGGGCCAGGCAATGATAACGCTAAACTGTACAGCTGTACAGATAGAATACAACTAAAATCCTCAATGATCAACTTGAAATGTAAAAATATGATCACTTCACAAAAATGTAGAGGAGTTGATATTCAGATCAATTATAATTCGTTGAGGATTATTTTGCCTAGCCATTGATGAAAAATTATACATTCATCAGAGCCTCAGAATCTCCTTTACATCTGAAAGGAAGGTATGGTCGGAATGGCCGATTCTCAATTTCTCGATTTTCCACCAATTCTGAATATGAGCAACTGGATTCTCGGCCCCCATCCTCTAAAACCTGGAATGTGCTTCAAAGAATGCACACTATCTTCCCTCCATGAATAAAACATCTGTCATTCATCGGCCTGTAAAATATGTGGCGATTTAACAGAGCATAACAGCTCTGAAGGGGATAGAGGAGGCAGAGCAGAAGCCTGTGCAGTGTCCTAATAATAAGCCATGTACAAGAGTTAGCTTAGGCTATCTTTCCCTTTGGACAGTTCACAGTTTACTGGTCTTGGGTCCAGGCCAGGGCAAGTAAAACTCCTATTTGTGATCCATAATGACAATAGGAGTTATTACATGATAGAGAAACAATCCAGTGTTTCAAAGCAGGTTCATGTTAGAGTATTATCATCTATCTGTTGTAGAGTGTGGGCATCCACACTAAGACAGTCCGACAGAGGACTAAAAGCAGACTGGACTGGTGGAAATGTAAACTAAACTATGCAGTGAATGGCCTTGGTGGGCTGCCTCAGGGAAATCTAAACATACAGTAAAAATGTGTCCTGGATCGTTTGGCCTTTCGTGCTGGTCAAAGTGAAAAGTCACAGAGAAGGGGAATGGAAAGTGGGACAGGCAACCGCCATGAGGAAGTTAGTGGGTCAAAGTTACTGTCTCTGGACCTAATTTATTTCTATACATTTTCTCAGAGTAAATTAACTTATTCACTCCCTATCGTGTCTCCAAAGTGAGGCTCCATAAACAAATAGGTGAGAAACAGTGGTCTAGCTGTCTATCCTAGTTGGCTCCAGAGAGGGCACGGAGGGGAAGCCTGTTACTCACACATCAGAGGCTGCATTCACCCTCCGTTCCTCTCTGTTTGGGTACCCTCTCGGCACTGTCTGTTTTAACCAGTCTACCTGACTATTCGGGCCAGGGGCATCTGATAACCTTGGGGTGCTGTCTGTTTTAACCAGTCTGCCTGACTATTCGGGCCAGGGGCATCTGATAACCTTGGGGTGCTTCACCTTCTAAAGCAAGTTCCCATTTATTACTATACACAATTACTCAGTAGGAGGATGTGATGACGTCAGAGGGAGATAGGACAATCACATCATTATGTACTATAGGCCTACACTGCTTCTGAATCTGCTGTCCAGTTTTTTTAAATCTAGGAAAACCTTGAGACTAATACTGTGTTAATCACGCCCCCTACAGGTGACCAAAGTTGATACATTCTTATGTCATTTAAAAAATATATATTTAACCTTTATTTAACTAGGCAAGTCAGTTCACAACAAATTCTTATTCACAATAACGGCCTACCGGCCGACCCGGACGACGCTGGGCCAATTTGGAAGATCCAATCACGGTCGGATGTGATACAGCCTGGGACCATTTCTGACACAATAAAAACAGTTTAAAAAAAAATATTAACTACAGTAAAAACATACAACATGGACACTGGACATGTTATGTAGGTCTGGCTTAAGTACAAATAAACATTGCACATGGTTATAAAAATAATGTGATTCAAACTCCAGCCGACATGCGGCGCTGCACCAAACAAAGCACTCTGCAATCGATTGCTATCCCTTCCAGGAGAGAAAACAAAGAACTTGGCTGTCAGCTAGCGTAAAGATTCAAAACATATAAATAATGGGCAAGAAGCATAAAAAGCACAAGTCTGAAAAATATGAAGGTAAGACACATTTAGATATCCAATGCGCTGGTATTGGTTGAATTCCTTGGGCCACTAAAAGGCTTGCGCTTCATAGCTGTTTTCGCGCGAGCTTTGGTTAGCTAACGCATAATCACCCATTTGAATTCACTGCAAGTTAGCTAGCTAACTTATCCAGCTAGCTTAGCCATCTGTACCGAGCTCATTAACAGATGTTAAAATTAATAGATAGCTAATTCGATTATTGCTGATCGCCTTATGTATCCTATATGCATTGAACCAAAGATTGAACTTTGAAATGGCTAGCAAGTTATTTACATAGTTTACTCATTTACATATTTTAGCCGGTGGAGAGGTAACGTTAGCCAACTCGCCATGTTGGTGATCTGTTTGCAACATAGTTGGCTAACTAGTTGGCTGTTATGTTGGCTAACTAGTTGGCTACCTCACAGTTGAGCTAGCCGGCTAGCGAACTGTCAGTAGCAACTTGCGTTGGTTACAATCAAATATTTTGGAATATACACTGCTCAAAAAAAACAAGGGAACACTAAAATAACACATCCTAGATCTGAATGAATGAAATATTCTTATTAAATACGTTTTTCTTGACATAGTTGAATGTGCTGGCAACAAAATCATACAAATTATCAATGGAAATCCAATTTATCAACCCATGGAGGTCTGGATTTGGAGTCACACTCAAAATTAAAAGTGGAAAACCACACAACAGGCTGATCCAACTTTGATGTAATGTCCTTAAAACAAGTCAAAATGAGGCTCAGTAGTGTGTGTGGCCTCCACGTGCCTGTGACCTCCCTACAACTCCTGTGCATGCTCCTGATGAGGTGGCGGATGGTCTCCTGAGGGATCTCCTCCCAGACCTGGACTAAAGCTTCCACCAACTCCTGGACAGTCTGTGGTGCAATGTGGCGTTGGTGGATGGAGCGAGACATGATGTCCCAGATGTGCTCAATTGGATTCAGATCTGGGGAACGGGCGGTCCATAGCATCAATGCCTTCATCTTGCAGGAACTGCTGACACACTCCAGCAACATGAGGTCTAGCATTGTCTTGCATTAGGAGGAACCCAGGGCCAACCGCACCATCATATGGTCTCACAAGGGGTCTGAGGATCTCATCTCGGTACCTAATGGCAGTCAGGCTACCTCTGGCGAGCACATGGAGGGCTGCGCGGCCCCCCAAAGAAATGCCACCCCACACCATGACTGACCCACCGCCAAACCGGTCATGCTGGAGGATGTTGCAGGCAGCAGAACGTTCTCCACGGCGTCTCCAGACTGTCACGTCTGTCACGTGCTCAGTGTGAACCTGCTTTCATCTGTGATGAGCACAGGGCGCCAGTGGTGAATTGGCCAATCTTGGTGTTCTCTGGCAAATGCCAAACGTCCTGCACTGTGTTGGGCTGTAAGCACAACCCTCACCTGTGGACGTCGGGCCCTCATACCACCCTCATGGAGTCTGTTTCTGACAGTTTGAGCAGACACATGCACATTTGTGGCCTGCTGGAGGTCATTTTGCAGGGCTCTGGCAGTGCTCCTCCTGCTCCTCCTTGCACAAAGGCGGAGGTAGCGGTCCTGCTGCTGGGTTGTTGCCCTCCTACGGCTTCCTCCACGTCTCCTGATGTACTGGCCTGTCTACTGGTAGCGCCTCCATGCTCTGGACACTACGCTGACAGACACAGCAAACCTTCTTGCCACAGCTCGCATTGATGTGCCATCCTGGATGAGCTGCACTACCTGAGCCACTTGTGTGGGTTGTAGACTCCGTTTCATGCTACCACTAGAGTGAAAGCACCCCCAACATTCAAAAGTGACCAAAACATCAGCCAGGAAGTTTAGGAACTGAGAAGTGGTCTGTGGTCACCACCTGCAGAACCACTCCTTTATTGGGGGTGTCTTTCTAATTGCCTATAATTTCCACCTGTTGTCTATTCCATTTGCACAACGGCATGTGAAATTTATTGTCAATCAGTGTTGCTTCCTAAGTGGACAGTTTGATTTCACAGAAGTGTGATTGACTTGGAGTTACATTGTGTTTAAGTGTTCCCTTTATTTTTTTGAGCAGTGTACTTAAAGCTAACCCAATGTGTCCCATCTACAGAGTACGGGGAGAGACCACTTAAATTGGTTCTGAAGGTTGCTGGAAATGAGGTGACGACTGGAAGCTCGAGCTTTGAAAACACATTTGACGAACATCCAGATTTAGAGAAACACAAGGACAAGAAAAAGAAGAAGAAAAAGGATAAGGAAAGGAACGATACCATGTCACCAGTTGATAAAAAGAAAAAGGTGAGTTTGGGAATCCATATTTTCATTACAGCCCCTGTTTACCTTTGTACTGTTTTTTTGAGGGAAATATCTAGGGGAGACCATGGCATGGGTGGTGCTAGCTGAATAAGCTCCACCTACAGTGCCTTGGAAAAGTATTCATCCCCCTTGGTGTTTTTCCTATTTTGTTGCATTACAACCTGTAATTTTAAATGGATTTATTTGGATTGCATGTAATGGACATACACAAAATAGTCCAAATTGGTGAAGTGAAATGAAAAAAAAAAAACTTACTCTAAAAAAGTGGTATGTGCATATGTATTCACCCCCTTTGCTATGAAGCCCCTGAATAAGATCTGGTGCAACCAATTACCTTCAGAAGTCACATAATTAGTTAATTGCACACAGGTGGACTAAGTGTCACATGATCTCTGTGTGTGTGTGTTCTGAAAGGCCCCAGAGTCTGCAACGCCACTAAGCAAGGGGCACCATAAAGACCAAGGAGCTCTCCAAACAGGTCAGGGACAAAGTTGTGGCGAAGGACAGATCAGGGTTGGGTAAAAAAATCTGAAATATTGAACATCCCACAGAGTACCATTAAATCCATTATTAAGAAATTGAAAGGAATGTCACCACAACAAACCTGCCAAGAGAGGGCCGCCCACCAAAACTCACGGTCCAGGCAAGGAGGGCATTAATCAGAGAGGCAACAAAGAGACCAAAGATCACCCTGAAGGAGCTGCAAAGCAAAGATGCAAAGATTGCAAAGACTGCAAAGATTGTAGTATCTGTCCATAGGACCACTTTAAGCTGTACACTCCAGAGCTGGGCTTTACGGAAGAGTGGCCAGAAAAAAAGCCATTGCTTAAAGAAAAAAATAAGCTAACACATTGGTGTTCACCAAAGGGGATGTGGGAGACTCTTCAAACATATGGAAGCAGGTACTGTGGTCAGATGAGACTAAAATGTAACTTTTTGGCCATCAAGGAAAACGCTATGTCTGGCACAAACCCAACACCTCATCACCCTGAGAACACCATCCCCCACAGTGAAGCATGGTGGTGGCATCATCATGCTATGTGGATGTTTTTCATCGTCAGGGTCTGGGAAACTAGTCAGAATTGAAGGAATGATGGATGGCGCTAAATACAGGGAAATTTGAGGGAAACCTGTTTCAGTCTTCCAGAGATTTGAGACTGGGACGGAGGTTCACCTTCCAGCAGGACAATGACCCTAACATACTGCTAAAGTAACACTCGAGTGGTTTAAGGGAAACCTTTAAATGTCTTGGAATGGCCTAGACAAAGCCCAGACCTCAATCCAATTGAGAATCTGTGGTATGACTTAGATTGCTGTACACCAGTGGAACCCATTCAACTTGAAGGAGCTGGAGCAGTTTTGCCTTGAAGAATGGGCAGAAATCCCAGTGGCCAGATGTGCCAAGCTAATAGAGACATACCCCAAAAGACTTGCAGCTGTAATTGCTGCTAAAGGTGGCTGTACAAAGTATTGACTTTGGAGGGGTGAATAGTTCTGTTTTTTTGTCTTGTTTGTTTCACAAAATATTTTGGATCTTCAAAGTGGTAGGCATGTTGTGAAAATCAAATGATACAAACCCCTAAAAATATTTTTATACCAGGTTGTAAGGCAACAAAATGTGTTCACCCCCTCGGCATTTTTACTTTCACAAGCCAATATGTTTGATGAACTCCACCAACTGAGTGGAGCAGAGACCATCTTTTAGAGGAATTCAGCTCTGACCACATGGATTTGCCCAAGAGCCCAATACTTAAACTTAAGAGGCTTTTGATTTTCGGAATTCAAATAGGAGTTTATTTGGCCCATAGATTGACGGACAGGTGATGTTTTAAAAATGAAGTGTCAACAAACATGCTTATGGTGCATTTAGATGACGAAGAAGAAGAAGGGACAGGACGCTGATACAGACTGGGATGATAGGGAGGCGAGCAGGACCCCTATCCGTTCAGATCTGGCATCCTCTTTGAGTAAAGTGGAAGGTAAGTTACTTGCCATTTTCTACAATGACTGCAACTTTTCCATCATAATCCTTTCTTTGCCTTTCATTTCTATATGAAGTCATTTGAACCATTATTTATCTCTTACTCTTCCTCTCGCTCCCTCACTCGCTCGTGTGCTTTTTCCCTCTCTCATTCTCAGAGAAAGAACTGACCCCACTGCAGGAAGCATTGAGTCAGCTCATCAGACAGCTCCAAAGGTGAAGCTTGTTAATAAGACATTGACAATGAATTGATTAGCAGTCTGTTTCCTCTGGTCTATAAAAAAATATCCCGGTGCTGTCTTTCGGATGGGCTTTTAACCGGGTGACCTGACTCTCTGTGGTCAAAGATCCCATGGCAATTATCATAGACTGCTGCACCCAGACTCTTAAGGCACTGCATATCAGTGCTAGAGGCGTCACTACAGACCCTGGTTTAATTCCAGGCTGTATCACAACTGGCCGTGATTAGGAGTCCCATAGGGCGGCTCACAATTGGCCCAGTGTCGTCCGGGTTTGGCCGTCATTGTAAATAAGAACTTGTTCTTAACCGGCTTGCCTAGTTAAATAAAACATTTTTAAAAACCTGGTGTCCTAGTTAAATTCCCAATCTGGTCCTCACACCTAATAAACCCTAGCTTCCAATTGGCTCATTCACCCCCCTCCCCCCCTCTTCTTTGTAACTATTCCCCAGGTTGTTGCTGTGAATGAGAATGTGTTCAGTCAACTTACTTGGTAAAATAAATGTTGCATTGAGGCCTAACAAAGCAATAACTGACTTTCTCCTGTAGGAAAGACCCAAGTGCGTTTTTCTCGTTCCCTGTGACTGACCTTATCGCTCCTGGCTACTCCACGATCATCAAGCGGCCCATGGACTTTGGCGCAATGAAGGATAAAGTCAAGAATGAGTATTACCAGTCACTAGAGGAGCTCAAGGTACACCTGTCAGCTGCTCTACCTTCTTGACAAATAACTTTCAGAATAGCTTTCTTTTGTCGTCTCATTCTAAAGCAGTGGGTTGATTGACAATCAAGCCTGAGGTGTTGCTTTAAATAGAAACCCAACGTTAAACATATACAGAGTCCAGTGACTGACTGCCGTGTGTCTCCATTGATACAGGTGGACTTCAGAATCATGTGTGAGAATGCCATGATCTACAACAAGCCAGAGACCATTTACCACAAAGCTGCCAGGAAGCTGCTCCACTCTGGCATGAAGATCCTCCGCCCGGTAAGGAGAGTGCGCCTACAGAAGGAAATTTGACACATACATCACACATGCATATGGGATTTTGTCCTGGATTGGGCTTAATCTGTGTCTAGGAAACTGGCCCTATATTTGTGCCTGAGTGAAATAATCGCTAGTTGCCACATGAACAGCAGAGGGCGCCATATCCATACCCCTGAATGTTTAGATATGAATCTTCACCACAAAGTTTATTTTGTTTTATAATTGGTGCCCTGTAATCACAACACCCCTTGGTTGGAACAACAATGGATTGTGGCGTAAATTGCGGTGAAACAAAGTCAACTCTCTCGCTGTCCCACAGGAGAGGCTTGAGAGCCTGAGGCAGAGTATTGAGTTCATGGCTGACCTAGAGAACCCAGCCAACCGGTCAAGTAAGACTGGAGAGGTGGGGAACTCAAGCATGGACCAGTGTAAAGACGGCCCTAGCCCCACAGATCCTAGCGAGACAACCCAGTCTGCACCAAACACTCCCAGGTACCGTGATAACTTTACCCTGCACATGAACACTGACCAATATGCTTTTAGGTATTAATTGCTTAGTCAACATATGGATTTCGATCTCAGACACAATTTACATAAACTAATATTTAGACTACAGATAGGGGTTAAGGTGCTTGTTCATAGCTTAGACTGTGAGAAGCTGTTCCTGGCCATTTGCCAGACACAGATCCCAACCAGGAAGCAAGCAATCAGTATTACACACTAATGTTATTAAGTCATGGATAGTGTCCAAGTTCTGTGGACTTGTTCTCCCAAGTGTTTGGTGGATTAGTTCTTTCTACAGAATCTGGCTGGAGGGTGAGCGATAACGAAAGGAATGCCTCTGAGCGTGTCAGGTCTTGTGTTCAGTCAGCATTATGCAGCACGTTTCACACCAATCACTCTCTGAAACCTACGAGTTGTTGTCCTTGTAAACCCCACTGAGGTATAATGAGTAGAAAATGTCTTCTTACTTTTAGGTGTTTTTGTAAACTGCATTGTTGGTTAAGGGCTTGTAAGTAAGCATTTCACTGTAAGGTACACCTGTTGTATTTAGCATTTCACTGTAAGGTACACCTGTTGTATTTAGCATTTCACTGTAAGGTACACCTGTTGTATTCAGCATTTCACTGTGAGGTACACCTGTTGTATTTGGCGCATGCAACAAATATTTGATTTGAAATGCTTTCGCAAATAAGACTACAGCATGAGGACTTAAGATTTGATGTGAAGTTTGATTGAAAGTATACTGGCAGCATATTCATTGGGAACATGTACTGTAGCTATAGCATGAAATGTATTTATTAGATTTAGATGTTATGACTGTTTCAAAATGTATTGTAATCACTAATGGCTGCCAGCAAAATAAATTCATATTTTCTGCTGATCCTTTTTTTGGTATTGAACAATGAAACCCTATGAATCAGTTAAGTTGAAAGTCTCCTACTCCTCTATAATATGTTCTCCAATACTTCCAGGAAAGACAACGACTCCAAAGACGAAGTGTCCAAGGTCGTCAGTCAAGCAGAGAAGGAGCTTGAGGAGATCCGTAAGCTCATTGACGATTCAGGAGGCAAATTGTCCAATAGAGGGCTGGAGAGTGAGGTGAGAGCTACGGGCTATGGAATTGGCTTAAACTGTTTAGGCCAACCAAGCTCTCTTACCCCATCTGCTATATAGGAAATGTATGGTCTAATTTAGTGAATGTATTCATTATGTTCACTAATGTAATAATACAAATATTGTTTTATTTGGTCATGTAGCTGGACTTTGAGAGGAGAAAGTCTGATGGTTCCACCACACTGGCAATCCTGAACCCAGTCGACCTTGTGGCTGGAGGTAGGTCCAGTCAGTCACGCCCGCAATTAGCTCGTTGCTCTATATCCATTTCTATTTGTGCAACATGGGGAAACAGGAATCCATGATTGATTCCAACTGTTAACTATATCAAGTGTAATAAAATCAGATTTTAATTGTAAATGAGCCTCTATTTCTCCATCTGCTCTTATCTCTACAGATGTGGGCTACTGCCCTGTGAAGCTGGGCATGATGTCCAACCGGCTGCAGAGTGGCATCAACACCCTGCAGGGCTTTAAGGAGGACAAGAGGAACATGGTCACACCAGGTAAGCTGAAGGGGCCTTAGTGACAAGGTTTAATAATCAAAAGGCATTTCTTATATCGTCTCCCAAGAGGGGCTGAATAACCTCTTCATCTGAACCCAGAGCTTGTATAGAAGCGCATGTATAAAGCCAATGTTCAACCAACATACCAGTCTTAATGTATCCATTCATGGGCAACATTGTTTTTCCCTAAGGTTATGTAGCCTTGTTAGATTGTGATTCTATAAAAATCTGTTTTTCATAGTCCTATAAATGTATCTCTGTGAGAGGCTGAGCTCTCAGCCTGTGATCCTGTATCTCCATCAGTGTTTACGAGCTGTAATGTAACCCAACTCTCACAGTATCGTACATGAACTATGGTCCGTACACCTCCTACGCGCCCGCCTACGACTCGAGCTTCGCCAACATCGGGAAAGAGGACTCTGACCTGATCTACTCCTTCTATGGAGAGGAAGCCAGCCTCCAGGGATCTGAGAGGTATGCATGTTGCTCCTCATCCTCCCCCTACATTACGGTGTAATATTATGGTCCGGATCTGACATTTACAATAACAAGAGCCTACTTTACAGTAAATAATTCCAAATAAACAAAGCTTTAAGCATTCCAGCATGCTCATAACAGTCCAGATGCCCCTGTATTTCATTGGGTTTGTATATGAGTAGGCATTTTATGGTTCTGTTGGCGTGGATGAGATTCACTGTGGTGGAGGCTAAAACCACATGGTAAACCTGATACGACCCTACTGCTGCTTCTGAGAGGAGACCAAATGTGACTACCATACACACACACACTGATGTAATGTGTTTGTCTTTGTGTCTGCAGCCTCTCGGAGTTCCTGTCCAAATCGGAGGAGCACATGTACAAACTGGCAGACAACCTCCTGGACGCGTTGACTAACGGGGAGCACTCCAAAACCCTGAGAGAGGTAGAACCATTAAGCATGTATCTGCATGGGAATTATGGCTACAGTTATTTTAACATTTCTTTGGACAATACTAAACTTGATGTGTTCTTGCCTGTCAGACCTGTCCAGATGAGCAAGGGCCAACAGAAACCGCTGAGACTGGAGACAAGGACATGGAGGTAAGTCTCAGATATACTAGGACACTAAACCTCAGCAGATAAAGGAGACGCCACACCCTAGGTCTCAACTACACCCTCCTGAAGTGAACCCCAGCTATCCTGCTCCACCCCCACACGACCCAACTCCTTGACATATAGCTTGCTGCCATGATCCAACACATGGAAAGAACATTTCCCCTTCAAAACACTGCCTCTCTCCACCAGCCCCTGACACCAGGTCTGTTCACACACTGTCAGGGATGTGGAAATGTCTGTTTTATTTCTGCGCCTCCTTCGTTGGGCGGCTGAATGGCTCCTCAGTCACAGCAGTGTAGAGGCTGGAGGAAAGAAAATCAGGTGTCTCAAGCACACTGCAACTCTCTGTACCTGGCTGTTTGCTGTGCTTGGCCAGTGTCCAGTTTATCCTCATTCCCTGGTTGGGTGTTGCTGCTGCTCTTTATTTTATTGGAAAGAGCTTGGCAGAGGTATCGACTGGAGCTACCAGAAAAGAGCTGGCCTGGCTGATGGGCCTCCTTTCAGGAATGCAATTTTAAAGATTCACTGACTGCAGCACTGGGTGACTTGGAATCCAAACAAAAATGCGTTTTACTAACCTTTCTTTCATCCTTCTGTTTTTCCCTCAGGTGGTTGATCCGGAGGCCAGCAAGCAGACTGAAAGCAGACTAGCCTCCCTGGGCTCTGTGGTCGGCCTGGACCTCCAGACTCCACCGGACCTCCTCTCTGAGGGTAAAGATCAGCTCTAACTGAGCAAACCGACAGCATGCCAGTTCTCAAACTACTGAGAGCCCAAGCGTTACATTTTAAATCCCCTAGGCTTAAACCTTTCCTCAAGGTAATTGAGGCGTTTCTGACTCCTGCAGCCTCCCTGGGCTGTTGTAGGCCCTATGCAGTCCCAGTTGAATGTAGTCTATGAAGATAAGAGGGCGGATTCAAGAAATGGAATCCATTGTAGATGATCCTGCACAGGTCAATGCAAGCTTCCTTAGGATATTTAAGTGTATGTATATGTCTCTGTGCATCAGAGGCCCAACACTTCCAGCAGAAGTTGGATGAGACTACAAAGCTCCTCCACGAGCTGCAGGAAGCGCAGAGGGAACGCTTGAGTGTCAAGCAGCCCCCCAACATTATCTGCCTGCTAGCCCCAACCACCAAGGAGCTGCAACTGGGTAACGCTTCCTTTTCTTTTTAAAGGAGAATGGAATTCCACTCTGTATTTTATTGGGGGCGGGGGGGGGGGCTCTGATTCAAAGGGTTGAGGAAGACACATTTCGGTTGAAGTCATTGTTGTGCAGCTGACTAGGTATCACCTTTCCCATGTAAAGAAATAGTGCAACCAGAAACGACTAAACATGAATTTCTGTCAAAGCTATTTCCTTTTGACTCTGTTAATTCCAGTGGAAGAAATTCCTGGGCCATCCATTTTTCAGCTACACCACTACGAGTGATCTTTATTTGGACTCCACCCTTTGGCTTGAAGTTGGACTCTAATATAATTTCCCATTTGTCTCCCTGTAGCTGAGAAGGTGACTGGTAACCTGGCCCAACTGACCAGTCAGGTGGCTCCAGGAGATGTGAGCAGTGTGTACGGGATCAGGAGGGCCATGGGCATTGCTCTGCCCTTAGAGGCAGATGAACCACTCATAGACCTCACCACAGGTAGGCTTAAACCACCCGGCATCTGTTTCCCTGGTTATTTAGTTCATGGGTAGTAAACATTCTAACCATATGCTGGTTGATTTTTAAGGTGTTCAGTGAAGTAGTAAGCCTACTTGCAAAACTGACTTACCTTCTTAATTGCCCCTGAGGTAGTAAAGTTGTATTGAATGGTGTTACGGTGTATAAAATGTTATGGCTACATATGAATTGAAATGTCAAAGCTATTCCCGTTATCTTGATTCCAGTTGATGCTGAGCCAATGGATACCTTGCCTGAAGTTCAGCAGATTCCAGTCATCGCAGTATAATGGAATTTCACAGCAACCATCCTCCTGATAACATCCAATCTCTGTTGTAGTGTTCAAAAAGGTTCTTTGTTTGCATTTCTTTTAAACCTTTTTATATATAAAGCCATTTGTCACCTTTTGTCTTCGTAAATCAAGTTGGGATTCAGCCTCTAAAAATATCAACTTGCGAAACAATTTATCGCAACTGTACAAAATGTAAACTCCCATTTAGTCCTCAGACCAGATGAAAGCAACACGGTAGACGTTGAGTAAGGCCACAGGACAAGTCAGTGTTCCATATCTTAAACATCTGCCTCTGACCTTTTATCTATCAAATAATTTATGGGTAACAGTTAAGTATTTTATTGTGATTGTTTAATTAAACAATGCTCAAACAGCTTCTTAGCTAAATTGGCTCTTTGCTAGGACTGTCAGTGGTGTGATTGGGGAACTGAAAACAAACTGTTATTGGCCGAGAGGTTTGGAACTCTTATCGGTCTTTACTAATTTACTGCCTGGCCAAAACTCCATCCCACCAAACAGGCTGAGATTTCAGGTGGTCTTTTCTAAATGGCGCTTATACTAAAAGGGCATTGTCATAGTATTATTCTAACCTGTGTGTTTAGGTACACAAAGGACACCAAATAGAATATTAGTTTGACCAGCGATTCACAGGCAGCATATAAGACACTGCAGTTTGTTGGCTAGTCAATGCAATCTATACCTTTACAACTAATATGGCTGAAGCATACTGCACAGCACTGAGGATCATTTTGTTTCAGTCAAATTAAGCTTTTCATTAGTGACCAGAATGTTTTACTGTGCATATAGCACTTATTCATCATTTATTTTTGAAAGACATCATACCATATAAACTGTCCATCGGTCTCAGCTGTTTCAGTAGGCAGGATATTTGGCTTCGATATTTACATTTAGTCCCATGGTCGTAGAAACCAAACAGAAAAATAAGAAATGATTAGAGGGTGACTGTTCACTAAACAAACTGTTAAAGGTAGACTCAGCGATATGACCAAAGTAAACAGCATAGTGGGTCAATTTCCACAACCGCGCGTTAAAGCGCAAGTTTAAACTTCTCCGCTGTTTTGGTTCTGTTGCTACCACGCTGTAACAGCGTGAAGGGAACCCGTGCACAAGTCTTGCAGCTCATGACAATGTCATTTTGCTTAGTCTACCTTTTAAGGTCTAGAAAACCATGGCAGCGAGTATGTACTGTCACTCCACATGCAGCAGCACTCACTCCATTGTTTTAGTCACCATTTGCTTGATAAACAGCTCAGTTTTGAGCAGACTGAAGATGTTTTTGGTGCATCTCATGATTCCAGAAAGGTTCTAGGAGTATTAGGTGATAGAATCCAGTATGACGACGGCCAGTGCTTGACGTAACCTCCATGTCAGTCTAATTGAATGCATACATTAGAACTATATCTCTCTCTCTCAAAAAAAAAATCAGCAGCACTAAGCATTTATTTCCAATGAAGAATAATCCAAAATATAACCTCTAGGACCACGTCTTCAAGTCTTGATCTGGTCCGGTCAGGATCGTCGCTGACTGAAGCACTGGGATGGATTATATTTGTGTGCTCCAGTAGGTTTAGTCTAAGCATGTTAACTTATGTGCGTTCATGTAATTAGTCTGTGCTGAATGCTAGACTGTGTCCTGTAACCGACCCAGCACACGTATGCGCTACCAGGCCCAGAGTCCACACACACAGTAGTGTGCTCACCGTAGACCTCAGCTCAGGCCCATTCCCTGCTGCTTGCTCATGTCCGTACACACAAAGAAGGTTGTCAGCTCGCCTTTTCCCTTGACGTTGATGAGGCCTCGGCATTCACAGGAGTAGCCCAGCTTCTGGAGCACGTCCGACGTCTCCTCTGTAACCTGGAGCAGAAACAGACGAAGCAAGGAACAAGACACATTACTATGCTGAATGCATGCAGCCATGGTTTTTGTGTGGTTATAGTTCATCTCTCCAGCCAGACTAGCAAGGACAATACTAGGTTGTTGTACTGAACCTGAATCTTGCCCAGCTCTCCAGTGCTCTCCATCCTACTGGCCACGTTGACGGTGTTGCCCCAGATGTCATACTGAGGTTTTCTGGCTCCAATCACCCCAGCAATAACAGGCCCATGGTTAATGCCTGTGAAAGGCAGGCAGACAGTGACACAGGGCACACATAAGATACCTGCTGGGAATAAACCAGTCACATACTGTAGAGTAGTCTACTAGAATGTGATGACCAAGACACTGACTATCAGCTAGACTGACCCGATTTTATGCCACAGAACTGGAAATAAAATACAAATGACATGCTCAATTCAGTGATATGCACTAACAGGGTCAAACAAGTGCCATCAGCTTGTCTGGCTGAGTCAACCACAGGGAGCCAAAGCCATTTTACAGTTCTGTTTTAGTCATTTAGCAGACACTTTTATCCAGAGCGACTTACATGAGCAATTGGGGTATCGCAAGGGCACATCGACAGAATTTTCACTTAAGTCAGCTCGGTAAGTCGAACCAGCAACCTTTTGGTTACTGGCCCAACTCTTAACCGCTAGGCTACCTGTCACCACTGCCAGTTGTTCATGTTGGAATCTGCGTTTTAATAAAAAATGTCTTCCAGGGAGAATTATGTGGACTTCATTTGTTTTATTTAGATTTTTCTTGAGACACATGAATAAGTCCTTTGAATTTTGCTTTCTGTGTTTGTATTAAAACACTAATGTGTGCTTTTATCTCTCAAGTATTATAAAATGTTTTCCTAAAGCCTGGGGGATCTGCTCAGAATAAGCTGTCTGAGAACTGTCTCAACAGTACACAGGGAGACCAGCGGAATCATGGAGTCAATGTTAGCTATTGTGGGGACAGAAAGAATGTCCTACGTGGTTAGATAGACTGGGTATCACAGAGCCAGGAGTGTTTTGTTCTATAACTAGAGCTCACAATTTCTCCTGACCAGGTCAGGTGCTCAGGGAAAAACTCTTAGCACTAGAATGAAACCCAAATAAAGATGGATGGAACCGAACGCATTGCAGACGTAATGGGTAGTTAATGAATATAGTTCATGTGCCCAAGCTTTACTCACCCACACGCAGTCTAAAACTGTTGAAGGAGTGTCTGTTGATGCCATCCAGCTTGCCAATGAGGGCAATGGCAAACTCTACCATGTTCCCCATCTGTGCCTGCTGCCTATCTCGGTCCTGAAACAACACAGTTCATCATGAAGTCCACACACAGGACACTACTACTTACAGTTAAAGTCGGAAGTTTACATACACTTAGGTTGGAGTCATTAAAACTTGTTTTTCAACCACTCCACAAATGTCTTGTTAACAAACTATAGTTTTGGCACGTCGGTTAGGACAAGCAATTTTCCTAACAATTGTTTACGGACAGATTATTACACTTATTCACTGTATCACAATTCCAGTGGGTCAGAAATGTACATACACTAAGTTGACTGTGCCTTTAAACAGCTTGGAAAATTCCAGAAAATTATGTCATGGCTTTAGAAGCTTCTGATAGGCTAAGTGACATAATTTGAGTCAATTGGAGGTGCACCTGTGGATGTATTTCAAGGCCTACCTTCAAACTCAGTGCCTCTTGGTGACATCATGGGAAAATCAAAAGAAATCAGCCAAGACCTCAGAAAAAACATTGGAAACCTCCACAAGTCTGGTTCATGCTTGGGAGTAATTTCCAAACACCTGAAAGTACCATGTTCATCTGTACAAACAACAGTACGCAGATATAAACACCATGGGACCACGCAGCCGTCATACCGCTCAGGAAGGAGATGCGTTCTGTCTCCTAGACATGAACGTACTTTGGTGCGAAAAGTGCAAATCAATCCCAGAACAGCGAAGGACCTTGTGAAGATGCTGGAGGAAACAGGTACAAAAGTATCTATATCAACAGTAAAATGAGTCCTATATTGACATAACCTTAAAGGCCACTCTGCAAGGAATAAGCCACTGCTCCAAAACCACCATAAAAAAGCCAGACTACGGTTTGCAACTGCACATGGGGACAAAGATCGTACTTTTTGGGAAAATGGTCTGATGAAACAAAAATAAAACTGTTTGGCCATAATGACCATCTTTATGATTGGAGGAAAAAGGGGTAGGCTTGCAAGCAGAAGAACACCATCCCAACCGTGAAGCATGGGGGTGGCATCATGTTGTGGGGGTGCTTTGCTGCAGGAGGGACTGGTGCACTTCACAAAATAGATCATGAGGTAGGAAAATGATGTGGATATATTGAAGCAACAGCTCAAGACATTAGTCAGGAAGTCAAAGCTTGGTCGCAAATGTGTCTTCCAAATGGACAAAGACCCCAAGCATACTTCCAAAGTTGTGGCAAAATGGCTTAAGGACAACAAAGTCAAGGTTTTGGAGTGGCCATCACAAAGCCCTGACCTCAATCCCATAGAAAATTTGTGGGCAGAACTGAAAAAGCGTGTGCGAGCAAAGAGGCCTACAAACCTGACTCAGTTACACCAGCTCTGTCTGGAGGGATAGGCCAAAATTCACCCAACTTATTGTGGGAAGCTTGTGGAAGGCTACCCAAACCAAATCAAATTTATTTATAAAGCCCTTCGTACATCAGCTGATATCTCAAAGTGCTGTACAGAAACCCAGCCTAAAACCCCAAACAGCAAGCAATGCAGGTGTAGAAGCACAGTGGCTAGGAAAAAATCCCTAGAAAGGCCAAAACCTAGGAAGAAACCTAGAGAGGAACCAGGCTATGAGGGGTGGCCAGTCCTCTTCTGGCTGTGCCGGGTGGAGATTATAACAGAACATGGCCAAGATGTTCAAATGTTCATTAATGACCAGCATGGTCAAATAATAATAATCACAGGCAGAACAGTTGAAACTGGAGCAGCAGCACGGCCAGGTGGACTGGGGACAGCTAGGAGTCATCATGCCAGGTAGTCAGGGAATTTTTACTAAGATTAAATGTCAGGAATAGTGAAAAACTGTGTTTAAATGTATTTGGCTAAGGTGTATGTAAACTTCTGACTTCAAATGTACATACCCAACTTCATCTATAATGCGTCATTAACCAGGTTTTATGGTAAAGTTCTATAGTATAGAAAATCAAAAGGTATGCACAGTTGCATGCTGTGTAACCCCCCTCCCGGCCACATGACCTGGGTCAAATAGTTAGCAGCTACCTGGTTATTCTCCTGTCCTGGGGTGCCACTCAGCCCTGCGGCTGCCATATAAGTGCTTCCGATGGTCTTGATCTTCTCAACTCCACTGAACTTGGGCTTGGACAGCAGCTGTGTGTGGGTAAACAAGTGGATAAGTGAGCCAGGGTTAGCTGTGTACTTATTTCTATTACTGGGACATGTGCAATTTTTGTTTGTTGATGGCTGCCAGCGGTTCTCTGACCTCATCAAAATCTGCTATGATCTCGTTGAGGAGCCTCAGACACTCCAGACCTTCCTTGTTGATGTCACACTCCGTGTAGAACTCTTTGAAGTCCGGTACCGAGGCGAACATCACGCACACACAGTCATATGACTTGTAGTACAGGTCCTGAGGAGGAAGGAGGTGTACAACTTAAGAGGCAATGCCATGTAGTAACACTAAGTAGAAGAACATAGACATACACTTCACAACAGAGATACAGGGAAGTTTCAGGTTCACACAATAAATATTAGGAGACATTAGAGCACAGAGCCACATCTTTAAGAGAAAGCTAATTCAGAATGCTGAGAGAGACAGACACCACAACAGTTCCTCCAGTGCCAGACGTTCCTAACTGTTTTCACTGTGTTGACGTCTGGCAAGGAAATAGCCAGTGATTAGGCTGTACAAGAGGAGCCAATGTTAAACAGGGCCTCTAAAACCCATTCTCTGGTAGAGAGTGAGGCCATCGAAGTCCCATGCTTCTGCTCCTAGATGTCAAATCTCTGAGGAAAACTTCAAAGCATATTTATTCTTGGTTTTTTTTCTCATGCTTTTTGTTGTGTTGTTTGTTTGATTTGACAATGTGTCATCAATTGGGATTACTATTGTCAGGTATATGCAGTGTTCAAGCTAAGCTGATGAACACTCATCTTTAACTGAAGTAACTTCAGTAGACTACTTCTCAGGCTGTAACCTACATGTCAAACACAAATAGCTGTTCTGTTGTGTTTGTGCTTCCAGAAAAACATGTCAAGAGTAAATAGTTCAACCAGATTTATAGAAAGGCTGAATTATTTTCTCCGTCACTGACTTAAAGACCTTAGTCAAAGTGTGTCAGAGTGTCCATGGTGATTTAGAGGTAACACACTGGTCATAACACTGTGCCTGGGCTGTGGAGGGCCGGATTGAGGGAGACATCATAGTGGAGGGGATGTCCATGGTGATTTAGAGGTGACACGCTGGTCATAACACTGTGCCTGGGCTGTGGAGGGCCGGAGTGAGGGAGACATCATAGAGGAGGGGATGTCCATGGTGATTTAGAGGTGACACGCTGGTCATAACACTGTGCCTGGGCTGTGGAGGGCCGGAGTGAGGGAGACATCATAGTGGAGGGGATGTCCATGGTGATTTAGAGGTAACACGCTGGTCATAACACTGTGCCTGGGCTGTGGAGGGCCGGAGTGAGGGAGACATCATAGAGGAGGGGATGTCCATAGCCTTCAGCGGTAAATGTAGGCCAAGCTCTGAATTTCTGCAAGTTTGTCATATCTTATGAAGTAAGACAAAAATATATTACAGAGTATTGTCAAACTTGTTCAGAATAAATATTGTTAATTTCTTTTAACTTTTATTAAGTGACTATGCTTATCAGTGGTTTGTCTAGTGTGTTTATGTCTGTATCATGTGGACTATTTGAGAGTGGCTGAGAGTAGGGGTAGCAGGAGTTGAGGACGTTGATGTGGACTATTTGAGAGTGACTGAGTAGGGGCAGTAGGAGTTAAGGATGTTGAATGTGGACTATTTGAGAGTGACTGAGTAGGGGCAGTAGGAGTTGAGGACGTTGAATGTGGACTATTTGAGAGTGGCTGTGAGTAGGGGCAGTAGGAGTTGAGGACGTTGAATGTGGACTATTTGAGAGTGGCTGTGAGTAGGGGCAGTAGGAGTTGAGGATGTTGCTGTAAGAATGCAGTGGCTCTGTCTCTACCATGCTGACACAAAGATGACATCACAAATCACAATTCCGATGAAGGGGCTGATTCATGGAGCTGTGGGTTGGTAGGTGGGGTGAGACAGGCACTGATATACGGTACAATGATCCATAGAAGTGGGACCGTCCTTACCCTGGGGGTTCCATCCCTTAGCCACACTACTGGAAATCATAATAAACCATTTACGGGTAAATCCAAACAATTCCACGACTAAGTGTTTCCCACTAAGCTTTAGTGAGTGCAGGCCAGAGGAGATGGGACCCCAGTGCAGATAGGAGGAGGAGGGGAGGATGAGTTGGACTCAGTCGACTACCAGTCATCCATCCTGGACTCCTACCTTGTACTTCTCAGTAAGTAAAGTGTTTGTGAGGAATCCCACCTCGTTCTTTTTATTCTCCCCAACAAACAGCGCAGCGACATGGGCCGGCAGCACGTTCTCCAGGAGCAGGCGGTTCAGGTTCTCCCTGGTCTCGATCTCATCCTGCTCCGTACGGTTCTTGTTCTTCAGAAGGAAGTCCTGGCGGAAGCATGACTCATTCTACGGGACAGAAGTGATGTGGTCATTTAGTAGTAAAAGGAAAGAGGTAGTGGAAGAGGGGGGTAGGGGAAGAGAGGGGACAAGACAATGAGAGGAGAACAGAGGCCAACAAAGAAGAGGAACATGTCCTGACCTGTAATGAGATGATGAGCATGGTGACCAGGAACAAGGTGATGTATATGCAGCTCATCACCTTAGGGTGTTTGACCAGCCCCAATGCTCTCAGGATGGTCCCAGAGTCCTCAGTTCTGGAACACAGAGCTCAGGGGTTAGAGGTAATCTAAAGCTCAGCATAAACCAGGTAGGATATAGTACCAGGTGTTTGATGCACATTACAGAACAGTGTTGGGGTCAATTCAGTAAGTGGATTGAAATTCAATTAATTAATTGAAACAACCTTCATAGAAAACAAATCAGAAATGACTTAATAATATATAAATGTTCCTGAATCACTTCTTGAATTGAAAACTGAATCTACCCCAGGCCTGGTACACAACACATGATATAGTACCTGTTTTCATTGAGTTGGTTGTAAAGCATTTGTCCATAGCAGCTGAAGAGACCAGCCTTGGCGCTGAGGATGATGATGTAGTAGGCTGTGGAGGCCAGGGTGAGGAAGACCACTTTAAGCTCAAAGCTCACCCTCAGGAACACTCCACAAGCTATGAGAGCCAGGATACAGCTGAACACAGAGTACTGAGAGAAAGATGGGGAGAGAGAGACCGAGAGAGAGAGCGAGCGAGAGAGAGATAATGGAGTGAGGAGACCATGAAAACCATCAATGGAAAGTGCCAGTTCTTCATTTCAATGTTTATTATTTGTAATTGATTATATTTATTTGAAATGGCAGAGTATATATTTGCAAACAATAAAAACACCGAAATGGAAAGTATAATTTCATAAGTGTGTGTTGCAAGCGTGCCATGCTCTATCAACTGAGCTACAGAAGACCTGTTAGTGAGGGATATTGTAGGCATCACTCACCGGCAGGTAGAACAGGCTGCCTGGATGCTGCTCACTGGAGTTGTCAGATGGAATCAGATCAGGGTTACCATTGATATCACACAGTGACTTTGTCTGGATGAAGCACTAGAGGGAACAAGAAGATTTCATTGACAGTCAACCGCTAAGTGGGTCTGACTCCGAAAACAAAAAGGCTGTGAAGCATGTGTTATTGGCATGTCTGTTGGTGACTTGATGTTCTTCTTACAATAAGAAGCTAATGTTCTTGTTGCTATAAAAAGTTGATGTAATTGCATGTACACATTAGGGCATTCTGTTCTATGTTTAATCAGTGAGATAGTGAGTTGTTTTTATTTTTTATTTTATTTCACCAGGTAGGCTAGTTGAGAACAAGTTCTCATTTGCAACTGCAACCTGGCCAAGATAAAGCAAAGTATTGTGACACAGACAACAACAGAGTTACACATGGAGTAAACAATAAACAAGCCAATAACACAATAAACAAATCAATGACACAGTAGAAAAAAGAAAGTCTATATACAGTGTGTGCAAAAGGCGTGAGGAGGTAGACAATAAATAGGCCATAGGAGCGAATAATTACAATTTAGCAGATTAACACTGGAGTGATAAATGAGCAGATGATGATGTGCAAGTAGAGATACTGGTGAGCAAAAGAGCAGAAAAGTAAATAGAATAAAAACAGTATGGGGATGAGGTAGATAGTCCTTCTGTAAATAGCCCACCCAATCTATGTACAGCTGCAGCGATCGGTTAGCTGCTCAAATAGCTGATGTTTAAAGTTGGTGAGGGAAATGAAAGTCTCTAACTTCAGCGATTTTGCAATTCGTTTCAGTCACTGGCAGCAGAGAATTGGAAGGAAAGGCGGCCAAATGAGGTGTTGGCTTTGGGGATGATCAGTGAGATAAACCTGCTGGAACGTGTGCTACGGGTGGGTGTTGTTATCGTGACCAGTAAACTGAGATAAGGCGGAGCTTTACCTAGCATAGACTTATAGATGACCTGGAGCCAGTGGGTCTGGCGACGAATATGTAGCGAGGGCCAGCCGACTAGAGCATACAGGTCGCAGTGGTGGGTGGTATAAGGTGATTTGGTAACAAAACGGATGGCACTGTGATAGCCTGCATCCAGTTTGTTGAGTAGAGTGTTGGAAGCTATTTTGTAGATGACGTCGCCGAAGTCAAGGATCGGTAGGATAGTCAGTTTTACTAGGGTAAGTTTGGCAGCGTGAGTTAAGGAGGCCTTGTTGCGAAATAGAAAGCCGATTCTAGATTAGATTTTTGATTGGAGATGTTTAATATGAGTCTGGAAGGAGAGTTTACAGTCTAGCCAGACATCTAGGTATTTATAGTTGTCCACATATTCTAGGTCGAAACCGTCCAGGGTGGTGATGCTAGTCGGGCGGGCGGGTGAGGGCAGCGAACAGTTGAAAAGCATGCATTTGGTTTTACTAGCGTTTAAGAGCAGTTGGAGGCCACGGAAGGAGGGTTGTATGGCATTGAAGCTCGTTTGGAGGTTAGTTAGCACAGTGTCCAAGGAAGGGCCAGAAGTATACAGAATGGTATTGTCTGCGTAGAGGTGGATCAGGGAATCACCCGCAGCAAGAGCGACATCCTTGATATATACAGAGAAAATAGTCGGCCCGAGAATTGAACCCTGTGGTACCCCCATAGAGACTGCCAGAGGTCCGGACAACATAACCTCCGACTTGACACACTGAACTCTGTCTGCAAAGTAGTTGGTGAACCAGGCGAGGCAGTCATTGGTTGCGTTAACTTACCAGGTTGAAGACTGCTAGGATGATGATGACCGCAGTGGTGATAGTGACCAGAGGGAGGCGCACACACGGCCTCTTGACCACTGCCTCGGACACAGCAGGCAGCCACTGGCAGGACGACAACTTCTCCGGAAACAAGCGCTGAGCGGTGGGAGGAGTGAGGCATCCAGCCATGGGAGAGGAGGAGTGGATAGGAGGGGGAGAGGGGAAGGGATGAGTGTGTATATGGGGGGTGAAATGCATGGAAGAGACAATGTGTGACTTACTTTTAAGCCTTGAGACAATTGAGATATGGATTGTGTATGTGTGTCATTCCGAGGGTGAACGGTCAAGACAAATGATTTAAGTGCCTTTGAATGGGGTATGATAGTAGGAAGGTGTTCCTAATGTTTTGTACACTCAGTGTATCTCTGACTACTGAATGTAATAACTACACTGCCTGTCTGTCTGCACCATGGCATTGAGATGGTATGCACCAGCTGTCAATGGCCACATAACGTCAACGTACAACTTCACAGGAAAAGACCCGGGGATAGATGGAATTGCTTATGCATCCTAGCCAGAAAGCGTGTTTCCACTGTCACAGTAAGAAACACACAGTACACACACAGTACCCCACCCCCACACAGTCAACTAAGCCTTGCCCTGTCCAGAAATAGGGCTTGTTGTGACCTAAGCCTAAAACTCCCACTGACCTGCAGGTGACCTGCAAAACAGATGCCCAGGGTCAACAGGAGGACACAGGCCAGCACTCCAAACGACATTCCCAACATTTTGGAACTGAGGGATGAAAAAGGAAAGATCCAACACTGAATCCCAAAAGTTTAAATAATGGTTGTCATGCCATTATTGTTTCCATGGTTTAAGAGGAACAACTATTATTACTACCGGTTGAGAAATATGTTTCTTATAGCCACAAGGGAAAATCACTCACTCTTTTGTCACAAACATCTGAACCACAAAGATGCAGAAGAAGATGAAGGTGGCACAGCCGATGTAGTGCTTGAACATGGGCAGATCAATGGCTCGGTACTGGGGAGGAAAGAAGAAGTCATGTTTGAACCTCTCACAAATACTAAAGTACACAGTTTTTACAGTATGTATAGTGCATTTGGAAAGTATTCAGACCCCTTGACTTTTCCCACTTTTTGTTACGTTACAGCCTTATTCTAAAATTTATTTTAAAAAAGCATTTCCTTATCAATCGACACACAATACCCCATAATGACAAAGCAAAAACAGGTTTTTAGAAATGTTTGCAAGTTTATTAAAAACAAAATAAAAATATGGCATTTACATAAGTATTCAGACCCTTTACTCAGTACTTTGTTGAAGCACCATTGGCAGCGATTACAGATTTCAGTCTTCTTGGGTATGACGCTAAAAGCTTGGCACACCTGTATTGTGGGAGTTTCTCCCAATCTTCTCTGCAGATCCTCTCAAGCACTGTCAGGTCTCTCCAGAGATGTTTGATCGGGTTCAAGTCCATGCTCTGGCTGGGCCACTCAAGGGCATTCAGAGACTTGTCCCGAAGCCACTCCTACATTGTTTTGGCTGGGTGCTTAGGGTTGTTCATCTTTCCCTTGATCCTGACTAGTCTCACAGTCCTTGCAGCTGAAAAATATCCATACAGCATGATGCTGCCACCACCATGCTTCACCATAGGGATGGTGCCAGGTTTCCTCCAGACGAGACGCTTGGTATTCGGGTCAAAGAGTTCAATCTTGGTTTCATCAGACCAGAGAATCTTGTTTCTCATGGTCTGTGAGTCCTTTAGGCAAACTCCAAGCGGGCTATCATGTGCCTTTTATTGAGGAGTGGCTTCCGTCTAGCCACTCTACCATAAAGGCCTATTTGGTAGAGTTCTGCAGAGATGGTTGTCCTTGTGGAAGGTTCTCCCATCTCCACAGAGGAACTCTGGAGCTCTGTCAGAGGGACCAAGGCCCTTCTCCCCCGATTGCTCAGTTTGGCCGGGCGGCCAGCTCTAGGAAGAGTCTTGGTAGTTACGAACTTCTTCCATTTAAGAATGATAGAGGCCACTGTGTTCTTGGGGACCCTCAATGCGGCAAACATTTTTGATACCCTTCCCCAGATCTGTGCCTTTACACAATCCTGTCTCGGAGCTCCTAGGACAATTCCTTTAACCTCATGGCTTGGTTTTTGCTCTGACATGCACTGTCAACTGTGGGATCAATTGAATTTACCACAGGTGGATTCCAATCATTTGTAGAAACATCTCAAGGATGATCAAAGGAAACAGGATGCACCTGAGCTCCATTTGAAGTCTCATAGAAAAAGGTCTGAATACTTATGTAAAAAAGGTATCTGTTTTTATTTTTAATACATACAATACGCTAAAATTTCTAAAAGGCTGTTTTTGCTTTGTCATTATGGAGTATTGTTTGTAGATTGATGAGGGGAAAAAATGATTTAATCGATTTAAAATAAGGCTGTAACGTAACAAAATGTGGAAACAAGGAAAGGGGTCTGAATACTTTCTGAAAGCACTAAGAACAGGTGCGGTCTGTGTAGGCTAATCAGAGATATTAAGAGATTGAACCAAAGAAATAGATTCCGATATAACATTTAGCATGTTGTAAGGGTTAGGAACTAAAATGTAATGTATGAATATTTTTCTTTATACTGTATCTTACATAAAGGCTCTTGACATTGCCATTGTACATGTTGTATATTAGGACAGAAAGGTTCCTTTCCAGTGTATGAAGACCATAGAGTCTGTCAATTGATAGTTGCATGTAGTTATTCCAGAGGCAACTGATATGTCTTTATATTGTATCTATAAGGTTCTAGAGATTTTCATTGTGGAGATGTACCTACTACAGTGTATATACTAGGACAGCAATGCTCCTCTCAACAGTGTCTAGACAGCTCTGAGACAAACACTCACCTGTTTCTCCAGCTCTTTCTTAGGGAACCACACAGCCAGACTGCTAATCTCCTCAGACTTCACCCACTGCCTGAAGGTCACATGGGGAGAGAGTGTGAGGAAAAGTGTGTGAAAGAGTGAGTGGGTGTGTGTGTGAGTGAGTGCAAGCTCTCTATTTTTACAACTCAATATCTAAAATACATTTTCTGATAACTTTGACTCATCTTTGTCAATATTATTCCCAATGGGCTATATAAGACTTTTCTCAAGGGATATGTTGGTGGCTAGGAAGATTAGATAACATTAGACCCTTAATTCTGAGTTTAGGCTTAAACTTGTAGTCCTACCTAGTGACTATTCTCTGAATGTCTTGAATATTTAGTGACTATAGAGACTCACTTGCTGCTGAGCTCATCGATGGTGGTGGTCATCTCATTGTGCAGCTCCTCATCAAACTTGCTCTTCTGGGACTTGTTCCTGTAAAACACTCAGACAATAAGGAAGAGGTAGACTAGCAGACACACAGAGGCCAACAGACAGACGCAAACAGACCGACACGCAGTCAGACAGACCGACCGACACACAGGCAGACAGACAGACCGACCGACCGACACGCAGGCAGACAGACAGACCGACCGACACGCAGGCAGACAGACCGACACGCAGACCGACCTCCACGCAGACCGACCTCCACGCAGACCGACCGACACGCAGACCGACCGACACGCAGACCGACCGACACGCAGACCGACGACACGCAGACCAACCGACACGCAGACCCGACAGACTGACCAACACGCAGACACAACCGACACGCAGACTGACCGACACGCAGACAGACAGACACGCAGACAGACAGACATGCAGACAGGCAGACCGACCGACACGCAGACCGACCGACACGCAGACCGACCGACACGCAGACAGACAGCCCGACCGACACTCAGACAGACCGATCGACCGACACACAGACAGACAAACCGACACGCAGACCGACCGACACGCAGACCGACCGACCGACAGACCGACACGCAGACCGACCAACAGACACGCAAACCGACCGACCGACACGCAGACGGACCGACACGCAGACGGACCGACACGCAGACGGACCGACACGCAGACGGACCGACACGCAGACAGAGACATGCAGACAGAGAGAGACACAGACACGCAGACAGACAGACAGACACGCAGACAGACAGACAGACACAGACAGACAGACCGGCTGACACGCAGACAGACAGACAGACAGACCGGCTGACACGCAGACAGACAGACCGGCTGACACGCAGACAGACAGACAGACCGGCTGACATGATTTAATCCATGATTTAATCCACGCAGGACCGTCTGTGTGTCGGTCCGTCTGCGTGTCTGTCGGTTGGTCTGTCTGCGTGTCGGTCTGCGTGTCGGTCGGTCTGTCTGCTTGTCGGTCTGTCTGCGTGTCGTGTCTGACCGACTGACATACAGACACGCAGACATACCGACCGACACACAGACAGACCGGCCGACACGCAGACCGACCGACACGCAGACCGACATGCAGACCGACACGCAGACCGACCGACAGACGCGCAAACCGACCGACCGACACGCAGACCGACCGACTGACCGACACGCAGACGGACCGACACGCAGACGGACCGACACGCAGACGGACCGACACGCAGACGGACCGACACGCAGACGGACCGACACGCAGACCGACTGACAGACAGAGACGCAGACAGACAGACCGGCTGACACGCAGACAGACAGACCGGCCAACCGACGGACACGCAGACAGACCGACCGACACGCAGACAGACCGACCGACACGCAGACAGACCGACCGACACGCAGACAGACCGACCGACACGCAGACAGACCGACCGACACGCAGACAGACCGACCGACACGCAGACAGACAGACAGACCGACCGACACGCAGACAGACCGACCGACACGCAGACAGACAGACCGACCGACACGCAGACAGACCGACACGCAGACAGACAGACCGACAGACAGACAGACACGCAGACAGACAGACACGCAGACAGACAGACCGACAGACACGCAGACAGACAGACCGACCGACACGCAGACAGACAGACCGACTGACACGCAGACAGACAGACCGACCGACACGCAGACAGACAGACCGACCGACACGCAGACAGACAGACACGCAGACAGGCAGACCGACCGACACGCAGACAGACAGACCGACCGACACGCAGACAGACAGACAGACCGACCGACACGCAGACAGACCGACCGACACGCAGACAGACAGACAGACCGACCGACACGCAGACAGACAGACCGACAGACACGCAGACAGACAGACCGACAGACACGCAGACAGACAGACCGACCGACACGCAGACAGACAGACCGACCGACCGACAGACACGCAGACAGACAGACCGGCTGACACGCAGACAGACTGACACGCAGACAGACAGATGGATGCTGGTAAACCAGCCAAGATCATGCAGGTTATTCAGTCCCAGTGTGCTGTGCAGGGAGGCAACTGGTTTAGGCCATTCTCAGCATTAGTGGAAACAGAGAGAAGGGGGGTGGGTGTGTGTCATTCATTCTATAATGTGTGTGTGTGCAGGATGTTGTGTGTTAGTTGAACTCTGGTGACTGAACAGGAGTCTCCCAGCAGTACCCCTGCTCTGTGCCCCCTGCCCCACCAGGAAGGAAACATACACACAGACACACAAAGACAGACACACACACAGACAGAGAGGCACACACACGGTATTTATAACAGCACATAACTCCAGTAGGAAAACAAAAAGACACTTTAAACACTTAGTAGAGAGTGGTTACTATGCCCTGCTTGCTTTGTAAAGGCGTGGGAATCCCTGTGATGCCCTGTTACACAGAAGAGGGAGTCTGCTCTAGGCAGTATGGGGGGGGGGGGGGGGATAGGGAGGAGTGTTAACCCAGAAGGGTTGGAGGTTAATGGTGCTGTGAAACATCAAGATTCTCCTCCTCCACTCAGAAGGGAGCAGTTGTGTTGTGAGCCATGCTGACTCCACTCACTTATAGGTGCTGAGCAGAGGGGCGGGCGAGGAGAAGGGCTCCTCTACAGACTCATCAAAGCTGTCAGGGACCAACAGTGAGAGATAGACACATTCAACATGGTGACATCGCTGTCGCTGTATGGGACTGTTATGTGTTGTATGTGAGGATTCATGTGTGCTAAAACAACAAATGTCTGTCTCCGTAGAATGGATCAAATATTAATAAAGCTTGTATTGTAACTGAATTAAGAAACTATTTAGTTTTTTTATTAAACATGACATGAAGAGGGACTGTTCCTGACCAAATGAAAGAACATAGGAAGGGCCACCGAACACATCAGAAGCAACACAGCCGGTTCCTGTTAAGTGTCCATTCACAGTATCGGTGTCCACTAGAACCACAGCTGAGACAAAAGGTCTTTCGGGGCTATTTTCTTATTTCCCTGTCCTGTCTACTGCACTCATGTGCTTCTGCTTTTGTCAGTAAGGAGGAAAAAGAGACAACTTCTAAGCCCTTTGCGACCAAACTTGATGACCTTATAAAAAGTAAATGTGTTTGTGTTTTTATATACAATACGTGTAACATTAAGTGGACTTACAAATCGCTTAACATTTATTGTACAGTGACTGATCTGTTGTTTGCATTTGGTCATTCAAAAAAAAAGAACTGGCTTCCTAAATACACCTCCACAACCATAAACACCCACTGTATCAACAGACTGATGCATAGCAGGAGTACCAATCCAGTAAGGAGAGTCTGACGTCACCACTCTGACATGATGCCAGTTCAGGGCTCTTGTTAACATATAAACAAATGAACTCATCCTCTCCGTGTTCTCAGACTTGGCCTTCCTTACCTCTCAGTGATCTTCGAGTGAGCTGTGCGCAGAGGGATGTCCTAGATTTTTTTTTGAAACAACTGTTGTTAGACACATCGTGCGTAAAACAGCAAGAAGTAAAGCAGCATTTAAATATTCCATCAACAGTCGCAACAGTCTTCCACAGGAAATAGTGATGCTTGTAGCAATACATTTCAACCTGTTGTGCTTGATTTGATGTGTAAAGTGGACTATTTCTGTTAGAGGAAGTATGTCTGGTAATCTTTTCATCAGTTATAATGCAGTGGCCCCCCAGCCGTCACTCACCTTGCAGCGTGATTTTCCATTGACCATGGTGTCTTGGGTGTACCCCTCTCTGCTCTGTAGGTGGGCGAAGGGTTTGACGGCGCCCCAGGACTCCAGGTAACGGGTCATTCTCACTGACGCCCGCATCTTCAGCCCGTCATTCACACGCGGCTTGGGCATGCTGTGGCTGTTCAGAGCCTGGTTCTTAGACTGATGACACACACACGTTAACGAGGAGTACAGTCTCACATATACAGATAAGGCCCTTGTCAGGGATTCTGGGGGTAATGCATTAAATTAGGTAGCTCACCCGAGGATCGATGACAAGGTATGTCTGTATGTTGAGCTCCTTCAGGTAGGCATCTCTTAGCCCGCCGTTCCCCTCCTCCACCTCATAGGCCTTGTTCAGGTGCTTCAGGGTGGCCTCAGTGATGTGGACACGCCTGATCAAGACAAAGATGGGGGTTACTATTAGTAAAATGGACTTACTAGGACTAGGTTACCACTAGTAACTTAATAATGAATGCCACCATTAGGATTAAAGATTTACCATACATGGTTAACTCAACTACTAACATACCCAGGTAAGCCTCCAGACTCCATATAATTGGCCAGGGTGACGTCATGTGACCAAACGTCAAACTGCCACTTGCGGAGGCCAATCACACCGCAGAGCACGTTGCCGGAGTGCACGCCCACTCTCATGTTGATGTCCACACCTGTGGCCTCGCGCACTCGTCTGAGGGGCAGGATCAGAATATGTCAGATGTGTGTGTGTGTTCATTTTGGTTTCCCTGGGATTCCTTCTTATTGCTTTGACATCAGAGCCAGCTGAACAAATCAACGATTTCCATGTTGTCATAACATGCTGTTACGGATACAGGTATCCTGTGGGTGTGTGTGTATGTATCCTGTGATCTTTTCTCTCCTTCTCCCCTCACAAGTGAAAATCATCACTCACCAATCAATCATCAATCAGAAGACACACCTCCTCCTGTTTCCTACCCAATCACAGTTCCTTTCCCTTGGTTTAAAAACCCTGTCAGTTGTTTGCTCTAGAGCTCAATCTCTCTGTAAATGCCCTATGTCTGTAGATCGCTCTGTTTCACCCTCTCCCATATGTCTCTCTCCCTCTTATGTATTGAGCTATCTTTTGTTTGAGCACCTCCATATCACTTTGTCCTCACCTGTGAGTATTGTTTTTAGTTATGGTGTTTGTTTGCTGGTGGGAAAAGGGGAAACCAAGACAAGTCGCCCATGGGCATACACTACCCGTAGGTAAACTTTGTTAAATACACTAGTTAGAACTGTTAGTTAGCTGTTGTTAAAATAGGCTAGTCTAGCTTAGGGGTGTTTTGGATGCTTATTGTTTCTTTCCTTGGGTCCAGCTCAGCCCCTTTTCCTGCTCCCCCCCATTACCGTGTGTTTTCTAATAAACCATGTGTTTGACGGTAATTTAGTTTTCTGTGGTTATTTCGTTCTCACTTTTACTTTTTCACTATTATAATGTGCATGAGTTATGTTACGGGTCTCGTTACCATCTCCCCTAGACTGTCGGGCCAAAAGGGATTCGTAACACATGCGCAAACATGCATACTGACGCCACACATTACTCACCACATGCGCTGCTGCTACGGTCTAGTATCTATACTGTTGCCTTGTCACTTTACCCCTCCCTATATGTACAGTACATAACTACCTAGATTACCTCGTACCCCTGCACATCGCCTCAGTACTGGTACTTCCCATATATATCCATGTTATTACCTCGTACCCCTGCACATCGCCTCAGTACTGGTACTTCCCGTATATCCATGTTATTACCTCGTACACCTGCACATCGACTCAGTACTGGTACTTCCCGTATATATACACATGTTATTACCTCGTACACCTGCACATCGACTCAGTACTGGTACTTCCCATATATATCCATGTTATTACCTTATACCCCTGCACATCGCCTCAGACCTGGTACTTCCCGTATATATCCATGTTATTACCTCGTACACCTGCACATCGACTCAGTACTGGTACTTCCTATATATAGCCATGTTATTACCTCGTACCCCTGCACATTGACTCAGTACTGGTACTTCCTATATATAGCCATGTTATTACCTCGTACCCCTGCACATTGACTCAGTACTGGTACTTCCTGTATATAGCCATTTTATTTGTATTCGTTATTGTTACTGACTGTGTATTTATTCCTTGTGTCACTTTGTATTTAATTTATCTTTAACTCTGCATTTTTGTTACCCTTAAGTAAGCATTAGTCTACACCTGTTGTTTACGACGCGTGTAACAAATTAAATGTGATTTGATTGTCCAACAGGGCAGAGAGGAGCCATGATAAAGCCTTCCTTTGACAGACCCTCCAGTCCTCCACAACACCTGATTATAGAACTAACTCACTCATAACCATCATTGACCCAGACAACTCATGTTAACACATAATACTTAGGCCAGAAAGTCCCCCTTGCGTTATACAATAACACTACCCTCCCTACCAGACTTTAACACATTTGATTTACTATACGCTATTTATCTCACAATCTAATGAGAATACATGTTGCTAAAGTCCTGGAACTAACCAGAAGGATCTCATGTTTTAGTAATTGTTTTCCCCCCAGAAGGCCTTCTCTGAACTCACTTGATGGCCTCACACATGTCCAGACCCATCTTCACACAGTTCTTGGCATGCATGGGCAGGGAGACAGGCAGGCCAGACACACAGTAGTAGCAGTCTCCCAAAATCTTGATTCTCATGCACTCGTTCTCCTGAAGAATAAAATAGAAAAATACCACAGACCATGAAGACCATCTAAGAAGCAGACATGTCAACTGGATTTAGCATTAACACAAACAAGGTATCAGAAGTTCTCCTGAAGAACACAACACATCCATACGTGTCCAGCCCAACAACTACATGTACTTGTTTTTAACTATCTGAGATTATTTGTATCATGAAATGCACTCTATAAAAGAAATATATTTTTTGAATTATTATGATGAAGCAAGCACTGATTAATGCCAGATAATAAGTGGATTATGCATTACTACACTGTCGTGTTAGCGTAAAAGTGTAGCTAAATATGAAATAAAAGGTGAAAAGTCAGTGTTAATTTAATTAAAGGTGCAAATCTTACAAATTATTAACTCACCTTTGCAATCTGGTCAAACTTCCCAAACAGCTCGTTGAGCATGATGACCAGCTCCTTCGGAGAGCAGTCGCTGGCCAATCGGGTGAAGCCCACAATGTCAGCATACAGAATACTGCAAAAAGAGAAAAACCAAGGGTGTGTTCATTAAGACACACGGTTTCCAAAGAAAACAAGAAGTATTCATTATTGGACAAGTTTAGATGGTCCCTCCCTGTTGCACATAGTTTCCAAGCATTTTCTTGCGTTTCATGCTTACTGATCACGACCGACTCAGGACATATGGGGTCAAGGCATCAGTGTCATAATGAAACCTGTTGTCTGCATGGATACGGCTGGGCTGGCCGCTACACTGATTAATCCCTCTCATGTTGTTGTATCACTAAACAAGGGTGTCATTGTCAGATAACGGTTAACTCCTGGGGTGTTGAAATTGGAGTGGGGATAACTGATTACAGCTGGTGGAGGTCCTATCCTGGGTGAACAGTAATCCTATGGGGCTAGAGAGGAGGTGAAGACAGATCGTGCTAAGGGGTTTGGCTCAAAGACGTAAACTACAGCAGTATTTTTCCTATATTCATTTAGCAGCACCGTTGCCTCCACTCCAAAATATGATTAAAACAAATACACATATATACATACATATATATATATATATACATACATATATACATATATACATACATATATACATATACATATACATATACATATACATATACATATACATACATACATACATACATACATACATACATACATACATACATACATACATACATACATACATACATACATACATACATACATACATACATACATACATACATACATACATACATACATATATATATATATATATATATATACATACATACACACACACAGTACCAGTCAAAAGTTTGTATACACCTGCTCAGTCCAGGGTTTCTTTATTTTTACTATTTTCTACATCGTAGAATAAGAGTGAAGACATAAAAATTATAAAATAACACATATGGAATCATGTAGTAACCAAAGGTTTTAAATTGCAGAGAACTAGCTTTAAAACTGTAAAATGTTCTCTCCGTCCATGGCAAAATGTGTAGAACAGCCACTAAAATGTGTAGAACAGCCACTAAAATGTTTGCCATTGGCCACGTCCACTAACACGCCCCCCACCACCACAATGCTAACTTTGCCACAGCTGCTGACAAAGAATAATGGGGGAAGCACTGCACTGTACACTGATTGGAAGTGCTATAAGCTTATTGTTAACCCTATCCTCCACAGAGCACCTAACCCAGGTCACCACACATTCAGCCGCCACAGCCTAATCACTGGCTCATTACCAGGGCTCAGAGGGCTAACTGCTGCCAAGCTAAGTCCTCATTAAAGTAGCTAACATTAGCCTGTTGCTTGCCAAGCAGATCAGAGAACCATGGCTGCCCAGTAACTCTGACTGACAACAACCAGGTGTTTTCTTGGAAAGAACATGTCTAATGACAAGCATGTATTGTGTCATTACAAGGATCAAATGTGGAAGTGGTTGGGCTATAATTCACAGTAACACCAAAGGGTTTAAATGAGGATTCATCACTAGCCGAGCCACAGCAGCACATGATACAGTCTGATCTCCACAAGGCCTTCTCAGATCAGACAGTTTTAATGTCCCTCCTTTTCTATGAAATCATATTAATTATGGGTCTAAACTTATCATCAAATCAACCAGGTAGTTACAAATGTCAGTTTGTTAGACTACTGAGAAGATCGAAGATTGTTACCGTGTTGACCTTAATTTGGGCAACAAATGGGCTCCCTCTCTATCGGCAGGGTAGCCTAGTGGTTAGAGCGTTGGACTAGTAACCGGAAGTTTGCAAGTTCAAACCCCCGAGCTGACAAGGTAAAATCTGTCGTTCTGCCCCTGAACAGGCAGTTAACCCAGGCCGTCATTGAAAATAAGAATTTGTTCTTTACTGACTTGTCTAGTTAAATAAAGGTAAAATTAAAAATCCAGGAAGGTAGAAGGTACAGTACAGTCTGTAAGCAATTACAGAGTCTAAAACTTAGGGAATCTATTGAGCCATCTGCCAAGGTTCACTGGATAGGCTACAAAGCCAATGTCTGTCAGCACTTTCTAAATGAATGCCCATAAAACAAAAGGCCTCATTTGGGTCAATGCTCAGCTAACACTGTCATGCTAAATTCCATGAGAACTGACTGGGCATTGTGAGTGTAAATAGACTGCCCAGAGCAGTGATGGGCAACTCCAGTCCTCGGGGTCAGAGGATGTCAGGGGAAATTCAATTAATACATTTAGAGAACACAAACTAACTATTCAAAGCACACATGCAACATGTGTGTCACGTCCTGAACATGTTTCTCTGTGGTGGAGTTGGTCAGGCCGTGACTAGGGGGTAGTCTAGTTTAATATTTCTATGTGGGGTCTAGTTCAATTTTTCTATGTTGGTGATTTGTATGATTCCCAATTAGAGGCAGCTGGTAATCGTTGTCTCTAATTGGGGATATTATTTAAGTAGTTGTTTTTCCCACCTGTGTTTGTGGGATATTATTTTGTGTTTTGTGCATGTGCACCACGTAGTCACGTTTCGTTGTTTCTTTATTGTTTTGTTGTGCGGTTCACTTACTTCAATAAATAAGATGTGGAACCCAGATCACGGTGCACGTTGGTCCGAGTATGCTTCCAACGAAGATCGTGACAATATGATTTAACCCAGTGTTCAGACTATTGTTTCCATCTTTGCGGGCCGGCACCGGGTCTCACTGGGCCATGAATCCGGCGGACCTGCTCTCACTTGGGGCCGAAGCCAGGCCACTGGTACTTTTCAGCTTGCATTTACATAACAATGGCTAACTGTGAACCTTAACACCTTCTCACAAAGCAACTGATTCTGCTCTTCTCAAGTCCCTAGCTATGGAAACACAATTTCAAAACCAAATCAAATCGTATTTGTCACATGCACCGAATAAACAGGTGTAGCCCTTAACCAACCATGCAGATTTAAGAAAAAAAATCTAAGTAAGAGATAAGAATAACAAATAATTAAAGAGCAGCAGTAAATAACAATAACGGGACTATATACAGAGTGAAAGTACGGGGGCACCGGTGTCCAGGTAATATGTACATGTAGGTAGAGTTATGAAAGTGACTATGCAGAGATAATAGAGAATAGCAGCAGCGTAGAAGGGCGGAGGGGCAATGCAAAAAGTCTGGGTAGCCATTTGATTAGCTGTTCAGGAGTCTTATGGCTTGGGTGTAGAAGCTGTTTAGAAGCCTATTGGACCTAGACTTGGCGCTCCGGTACCACTTGCAGTGCGGTAGCAGAGAGAACAGTCTATGACTAGGGTGGATGGAGTCTGACAATTTCTAGGGCCTTCCTCTGACACCACCTAGTATAGAGGTCTTGGATGGAAGAATGCTTGGCCCCGGTGATGTAAGAGGCCATTCCAGAAGCAGAAAAAGAGCCAAAATGTAAAAGCTAAAGCCAAAAGTGGAGTTTCGTTCAAGAGAACATTTGGGTTGGGTAAATATTTTCCATGTGTGTTATTTGGTAGACTGAAAACCGTGCTTAGTTTGACAGGCAATGAGTGACAGACAAAGGATAGGATTCCACTGTATGTTTCTTAGTCATTTTCTTAGAACATAACAGGTTATTTCAACATGCTGTATGCTTCTCAGTCATATTCTTAGTCCTTGACAGGCTATTGTTGTACTGTACCTGACGTTCTCGTGTCTCTTGACGTAGAGACTGTGGAAGTTGTTGTCTTTGACAAGTCGTTGCCGCTCTTCTTTGTCCTTGCAGTCTTGCAGACGCTCCATGATGGCCAGCTTCATCTTCATGGAGATGTAGACCGGCAGCACAGACTGCAGCAGGTTCTCCTACGCACACACACACACGTTAGCATCAACACACCACACCCACCCAACCATACACACTGTCCGATAGACAAAGGGTCATGAACCCATCCAATCTGGGAGAAACCCAATCTGAGTATCAACCAGCTGTCAGAGTGTCTTGCTGATCTAGTAACTCCACTAACAAGGGCCCCATTCATTCAGATAACTGTTAAAAGCTTTATAATCATTGTGCTGCCAGTCTGGTTGTACAGCCAGTCAACAAAAATATATAACATTGCATTGAGAGCCTCTGGATGGAATAGAGTCAGGTGAGATGGGAATAAGGAGATGTCTCAGGAAATCATTCTTCAATCCCCATTGACCCCATCATAATTCCTGTTCATCCGTATGATGCAATACTGAGGCACCGGACTACTCTCTTTCCTCTCTGGTTTGGCTGCATCCATGGGGGGGGGGGGGGGTTGCCCCTGGGTACACATCTAGGATCAAATCCTAACTTTAACCATTAGTGGAAGAAATGTAAAACTGACCCAAGACCAGTGTCACGGGGCAACTGGTTAGGCCTACATACTCTCCCAGATAGATTACCACCTCCTGGTTCAAATGACTGGAGCAGGTTTTCCAGTAAACCGTAAAGCATGGAAAATCATTCTGCACAAAGTGGCCTTGATTTGGTTCAGTCAGCTCAGCTCTGTGCTGTAATTGATCTGGCAGATTCTATCTGACTGGGTCTAGAGAACAATGGCTTAGTGCTCTGTGGGAGGGAGGGAGAGAGGGAGGGAATACTGTTCACCTCAGCGTTGAGACCCATTTCAAACCCTCCCTTCCCTCTTCTCTTTATTTATGGTGCCTGTGCTCTTTGGCTAACCCCTGTGGCACTGCTCCTTTTTTCGGGCTCAATACAACAGAGTAGAACAGAGCCGGTTCAAATGTTAACGATTGTATCATTCCATTCTGTCCTGCTAGACAACAGAGCAGCCAGCAGCCTCCTCTCTCTCATGGTGTGTGGTGTCACTTCCTAAGCAACTATTATTCTAAACGAAAAACAATTATGGTTAAAATTCCATTTGAAACAGACACCCGTTTTTACTAACGGAGCACACATAGACATCTACTTTAAAAAATCATTAATTACATTTTATTTGAAGGGGATTTGATCATTGTAATGAAAAATACAAGCTAGAAAACAACAAGGCTGCTGGTCTTAAATTAAGTAAAAATTAGCCAGTGCTATTATGACAACAAATATTTTAGCCTAACACTATTCACTTTTATTAGTCTTTCATACTTCCTGTATTCAGTCGGGTGTGCCTCTGTTCAGAAAGAGACACCCCTGGGAGATCGCACTTGCCAAGTAGATTTCTATTCTCAAGGGTATTTCCTTAAAGGTTAAATAACTAAATCAAGAAGATAGCAGAGTGTCTGATAAGATGTTCTCACCTGTTGTCTCTTTTCTATCTCCAGCTTCATGCGGATGCCCAGACATCTGAGTGTATCCTGGAAGGTCTGTCTTAGTGCTCTCTCCATCAGGACCTTATGGAAGGCCCCCACCACACTGCCACACAGAAACACCACCGCATTGGACAGCAGCTGAGGACAGAGGGACCGACATTACATCCTAGCTGCACAGCACAAGCATGGTCTGTTTTCACAGAAATGTGTCTTACGACCTTAAAAACTCCTTACAGGACATCAAAAACAACACTATAGCACACTATCTCGTTGAAACAAACATGACACATGAGTTATTAAAACACATACACAGTGATACTTCCTGTTTATAGAAAACTATTTAAAGCACAACATTGTGAGCATACATAACGTTATGCATCACCAGGAGATCACATAACACATGTATAATTGTTACTAACAGCATAACAAATAACACACCTGATTGGCCAGAAAGGGGCTGGGATCTTGGGTGTTGAAGACAGTGAGGCGTAGAGTGAGGACCATGATGTGAGAGAGTGAGGAGATCACACTGAGCACCACAGCATAGCACATCTGGAAAGGCAGCATGGTGTACACTGTGAAGATGATGAACAGGAAGAAGGGAACCTACAGGAGAAAAGGAGAGAGAGAGAGATAGGTCAGACTGATGTGACATGAAACACTGTGTGGGGAAAGAGTCTCGGATCGGCAGCACTATCCAAAGAACAAGTGGTTTTACTGGACAACTGTCACCTCAGTGTACTGGCAAGATATGCTATAACTAGACAAATATAACTTTTTGATGCTTCTGTTCATGTGTGTATATCATATATGTACACTCAGTGGCCAGTTTACTAGGTAGGCCACCCCGTTCTCAAAAATGGTTCGCTCTTACAGTGAGTCATGTAGTCGTCGCTTGCTATATAAAGCAGGCAGACAGGCATCAAGGCATTCAGTTACTATTCGATTGAACGTTAGAATGGGCTAAATAAGTGACCTAAGCAACAGAGAGCCCCTTGGCCTGCAGAACAGCCTGAATTCATCAGGGCATGGATTCTACAAGGTATGGCATTCAAAAGTTGCTCAATTGGTATCAAGGGATCTAACGTGTGCCAGAAAAACATTCCCTATACCATTACACCACTGCCAACTGATGTGAATTTCAATTCATATCAGAATTCACATCAGTTGGCAGTGCTGTAATGGTGTATTTTGCCCATTCTAACGTTCAATCTAACAGTAACTGAATGCCTTGATGTCTGTCTGCCTTCTTTATATAGTAAGCCACGGCTACATGACTCACTATCTGTAGGAGTGAACCATTTTCGTGAATGGGGTGGCCTACCTAATAAACTGGCCACTGAGTGTTTTGTTTGTTATCACATGGAGAAGATTGCGTGCTCTGTGGGGTAGATCTTAAATCAGATAACTTCTTCAGGGAAGGAAACAGAAACTGTGTGAAACATAATTCTGCAATAATGACCAGAGTAAGGATTTGGCGCAAGCAACATGAGTCCATGGCCCCATCCTGCCTGGTGTCAACAGTACAGGCTGGTGGCGGTGGTGTAATGGTGTGGCTAATGTTTTCCTGGTACACGTTAGGTCCCTTGATATCATTTGCACAACGCTTGAACGCTACACCTTGTAGAATCCATGCCTGAAGAATTCAGGCTGTTCTGGAGGTAAAGGGGGGTCCGACCCGGTACTAGATGGGTGTACCTAATAAACTGTCTGGTGCGAAGATGGAGGAAAAGAGTAAGAGGACAAAGGAAGAGGGTGTCATAGAAATACAACATTATGTTAATCACATTACTTTTATATTAGAATGTATTCTTATATTAGTACATTCATACTGTTTTTCTTAGAGGCAACAGAATAGGGTTCTTTGAACTCTCAAGTGTCTGTGTTAACGCTGACAGTAGATTTACCATGGCTTGGTGATAACCTAAAGACTGCATTCCATTCCATGATTAGTGTCTGTGTGCCTGTCGGTCGGTGCCAGGGGGACCCAATCTCCAGTTTATTTATCCCATACAGCAGATGAATACTGGACTCCATCATTCTGTGGGAAGGGCTTAGAATCCTATGTTGCATTAGTATTTCTGTATAAACAAGCAGTAAATGAACTAGAGACAGATATCTGTTGAATGAGAGCGCAATGTACCTTTGTATAATTTCACGTATCTGTTCTTCGTCACAAGGACTCAGGAAGACTATGAAAAGTTGTAAACGAATCCTGTTTCTTTGGGCTTTAACTCCACACCATTGGGTGACCATTAACACTATTACTGCAGTAATTATTAATAAAGTTTGATGGTTTTGAAGAAATCTAAAAGTCTCTCCTTTGATTAGAATAATTACCATGACATGGGCTTCAAACATTTATTTTGAAAGCCAACAGGCTTTGTCGTGCAACCTTTATTTAGAGCGAGAGTGTATACCTGGTCCCAGGGCAGGATGAGGGGTCCGCTGAAGATGAAGGTGAATCCCATGGTGAGGTGAGTGGCCCAGACCACCAGAGCCAGCAGTCTCCTCCAGCGCTGGGTCAGGGTCTCTGTACACACCAGCACAAACACAGCCAGGAACACACACAGGCTGCAGCTCACCACGCTGACAAATGCACAGTGCTCCTCCGCACTCTGAAACGGAGATGGAGAACATAACGCACACTGAATCACAATCATGGAATTTACATTATACTCTTGAGTATATTGAGTATATTCAGTATATTGAGATATACACACATTCATAGACATGGACGACATATCAATCTACACACAGCCATACAGACACACAATGCTCTAGACAAGGATTAAAAAACAGGCTATAATATACATTCTGTCTGAGGACAGGTTTGAAGTGTTATATAGGTCAGGTACAATGATATGTCGAAACAACATTCACTCAACTTCCCTTCAACATCATTCAAGTCCCTTTATTATGCCTATGTACGGTCTAGTCATGAGAGCGGCCCATATCTAATTCAGCATCGTGGCTTATTCAGGCTTATTGCACATCTGTCTCTGCGTCATGTCCTGTTGCTAGAGGCCACAGCATCTTCCTGATTGAATTACACTGAGAGGGAAGAGGAAGGCTCAGATATAGATTTCTGTTGTGTATGTGTGTGTATACACTTGCGTCAACTTGCGTGCATGCCAGTTAGCGAAAAAGCGAGCGAGAGAAAGAGAGAATGGGAAAGAGTTAGATGACAAGGAGAGCGGGAATGACTGCGTAAAGGTCCCTGAGCAGAAGGCCATCTCGGCATTGTATATTGAGCATGCTGGTTTCCATGGTAGCAGAAGTGAAGGCTTTTACTAGCATGTTTAACTACGGCTACACCCACTAAATCAACCTATAGGAGACTTGTTCATTTCCTTTTCTTATTTATTTTCAGATGGAAGGAAGTAGTAAACATCTATACAATTAGAGAACAGATTACTTCTCCTCTCCTCTTAAAATCTCATCTGAAAAGCAATGACCCAGGTGGGATCTGCTCAGTCTCAGCCTGCCATAAGTTAATGTTTTCATCTGTTGGGCATTGAAATTCACACCAGGTTTTGTTAGTTATCACATGGTGAAGATTGCGTGCTCTGTGGTGTAGATCTTAAATTAGACCGTGCAAAACATAATTCTGCAATAATGACGAAAGTAAACCCACATACACTCTCTCTAGTGTCTGTTGGCGGGTTAAGTTAACTTATGTAAAATGAGGACCACTGTAAAAGCATCCTCTCCGTGCTCTCTTTGACTCTCTTACACTCCCTGTACTCCGTTAGAATCTAGAGGACTTTACTCACCTAAAAACAACAGGGCTCTCAATAGGCCCTTTGTTCAATCTGAGCCTCAACTATCCTGTTTAAGTACCACTTAGAAATAAATATATATGTTGGAATGGCCTCCTCTCGCTCACTGGTGGGCTCATGGTCTCTAACAGGTAGTCTATCTATCCACAGTGGAGAGGGAAGTTCTACAAGTTGAACACAGTGACTATATCACATTTGTACTCACAGGCCTGTGCACTTAACGATAGGCATTAGCCTACACATGCTAACTAACCTGTCACGAAAACCTTAGTGGTGGGTTTTACGCCATCAAAAGGAACATAACATTCAACATCCCAATTAGGATCTGGCAAATAATACTTGAATCAGTTATTGCCCTCTATGTTTGTGAGGTCTAGGGTCCACTCACAAACCAATAATTAATATTGCATGCATCATTTTCCAAAAACATCCTCTGTGCACAACATAAAACACCAAATAATGCATGTAGAGCAGAATTCAGACAATATCTGATCATTATCAAAATCCAGAAAAGAGACGTTAAATTCTACAACCACTTAAAAATAAGTGATTCCCAAACCTTCCATAAGAAAGCAATCATCTACAGAGAGATTAACCTAGAGAACAGTCTCCTCAGCAAGCTGGTCCTGGCATTCTGTTCACAAACACAAACAGACCCCAGGACAGCAACACAATTAGACCCAACCAAATCATGAGAAAACAAAAAGACAATTACTTGACACATTGGAAAGAACTAGCCAAAAAACTAAGCATACTGGACTGCTATTTGGCCCTAAACAGAGACTACAGTGGCAGAATACCTGAACACTGTGACTGACCCAAAAGTAAGGAAATCAGCAGCCTTGCTATTGAGAGAGGCCGCCGTAGGCATAGCCCTCTCTCGCTCTCTCTCTCTCTCTGCCCACAAAATGTGGAAACTGAGCTGCACGTCCTTACGTCCTGCCAAATGTATGACCATATTAGACACATATTTCCTTCAGATTACACAGACCCACAAAGAATTTGAAAACAAATCCAATTTTGATAAACTCCCATATCTATCACGTGAATACCACAGTGTGCCAACACAGCAGCAATATTTGTGACCTGTTTCCACATGAAAAGGACAGTCAGTGAAGCAAACACCATTGTCAATACAAACTACACTGAACAAAACTATGAACACAACATGTAAAGTGTTGGTCCCTTTTTTCATGAGCTGAAATAAAAGATCCCAGAAATGTTCCAGGTGCACAAAAAGCGTATTTCTCAAATTTTGTGCACAAATATGTTAACATCCCTGTTAGTGAGCATTTCTCCTTTGCCGAGATAATCCATCCACCTGACAGGTGTGGCATAATCAAGAAGATGATTAAACAGCATGATCCTCACACAGGTGCACCTTGTGCTGGGAACAATAAAAGGTCTCTAAAATGTGCAGTTGTGTCACAACACTGCAGATGTCTCAAGTTGAGGGAGCGTGCAATTGACATGCTGACTGCATGAATGTCCACCAGAGCTGTTGCCACTGAATTTAATGTTTATTTCTCTACCATAAGCCGCCTCTGTCGTTTTAGAGAATTTGGCAGTACTTCCAACTGGCCTCACATGTGTAACCACTCCAGCCCAGGACCTCCACATCCAGCTTCTTCACCTGCAGGATTGTCTGAGACCAGCCACCCGGACAGCTGATAAAACTGTGGGTTTGCACAACTGAAGAATATCTGCACAAACTGTCAGGAACAGTCTAAGGAAAGCTCATCGGCGTGCTCGTCGTCCTCACCAGGGTCTTGACCTGACTGCATCGCAACCGATTTCAGTGTGCAAATGCTCACCTTTGATGGCCGCTGACACGCTGGAGAAGTGTGCACTTCATGGATGAATCCCAGTTTCAACTGTACCGGGCAGATGGCAGACAGCATTGTGTGGGGGAGCGGTTTGCTGATGTCAACATTGTGAACAGAGTACCCCATGATGACGGTACGGTGGGGTTATGGTATAGGCAGGTATAAGCTACGGACAGCAAACCCAATTGAATTTTATCGAGATACTGTGACGAGATCCTGCGGCCCATTATCGTGCCATTCATCTGCTGCCATCACCTCATGTTTCAGCATGATAATGCACAGCCCCACGTTGCAAGGATCTGTATACAAATCTGAAAATGTCCCCGTTCTTCCATGGCCTGCATACTCACAAGACATGTCATCCATTGAGCATGTTTTGGTTTCTCTGGATCGACATGTATGACAGCATGTTCCTATTCCCGCCAATATCCATTAACTTTGCACAGCCATTGAAGAAGTGGGAAAACATTCCAAAAGCCACAATCAACAGCCTGATCAACTCTCATGCAGCGCGAGATGTGCCGCATTGCAGAGGCTAATGGTGACTGGTTTTCTGACCCACGTCCCTACTTTTTTTAAGGTATCAGTGACCAACAGATGCATATCTGTATTCCCAGTCATGTGAAATCCATAGATTGGGGCCTAATTAATTTATTTCAATTGACTGATTTCCTTATACGAACTGTAACTTTCAACAAAAATGTTTAAAAAACACAACATGCAACAATCAGTTTATATTGATCTGTCTATTTATTTTCCCTTTTGTAATTCAACTATTTGCATAGTTACAACACTGTACATAGTCAGCAATATAACATTTGAAATGTTAATTTCAGATTATTTATTTCACTTTTGTTTAATATCTATTCCACTTACATTTGCAAATGTAAACATGTTTCCAATGCCAATAAAGCCCCTTGTTTTCCTTTAGGAGAGAGCAGTAATGAGACCTGATGATGGACCTAATTTGGCATCAACACCTGAATGAGAAAAGTGCTACAGTGCCTCAGGCCCTGCCAATGTCAACAGCATGAGTGTGTCCCAAATGACACCCTTTCACTTCTACAGTGCACAACTTTTGACCAGAGCCCTTGTCAAAAGAAGTGCACAATTTAGGGAATAGGGTGCCATTTTAAGAAGCAACCACGTCTTTGTTCACCGGCTGACTGACTGAAGCCCTGTAAAACAACACATTTCACTGCACCTATCCCGTGTTTCTGACAATAAGGCACTCACCTGTCAGTTTATTAGGTACACCACCTTGTTCACAAAAATGGATTGCTCCTACAGACAGTGGCTTACTTGGATCACTCCTACGTGGCTGTGGCATTACTATGTAAAGTAGGCATCGAGGCATTCGATTGAACAGCTAGTGACCTATGCGACTGAGCGTGGTATGATCAGTGCCAGGCGACCTCCTGGGCTTTTCACACACGGCAGTGTCTAGGGTTTACCGAGAATGGTGGGACAAACAAAAAACATCCAGCCAATCAGCAGTCCTGGGGGCAAAAACAGCTCGTTGATGAGAGAGGTCAAAGGAGAATGGCAAGGATCATGCAAGCTAACAGGCGGTCCACAAACAGGCAAATAATGGCATCCAACTGGCCTCACATCCACAGACCACGTGTAACCACGCTAACTCAGGACCGCCACATCCGGCATCTTCACCTGCGGGATCATCAGAGGGGGGAGGGCGGGATGCTGAGGAGTATTTCTGTCGGTAATAAAGCCCTTTTGTGGGAAAAAAAAATTCTGGTTGGCTGGCCCTGGTTCCCAAGTGGGTGGGCCTATGCCCTTCGAGGCCCACCCATGGCTGCACCCCTGCCCAGCCATGTGAAATCCATAGATTAGTGTCTAATGAATATATTTCAATTGACTGATTTCCTTATATGAACTGCAACTCAGCAAAATCTTTGAAATTGTTGCATTTATAGATTTTTTTTTATGTACTTCCCCCTCAGCTCAGACCTGCAATAACACTCATAACACTCCTATTTATTACGCTGAGGGAACCTAGACTACAGTTCAAAAGTTTGGGGTCACTTAGAAATGTCCATGAAGACATACAGTGGGGCAAAAAAGTATTTAGTCAGCCACCAATTGTGCAAGTTCTCCCACTTAAAAAGAAAATCACATTGTAGGATTTTTAATGAATTTATTTGCAAATTATGGTGGAAAATAAGTATTTGGTCAATAACAAAAGTTTATCTCAATACTTTGTTAAATACCCTTTGTTGGCAATGACAGAGGTCAAACGTTTTCTGTAAGTCTTCACAACGTTTTCACACACACTGTTGCTGGTATTTTGGCCCATTCCTCCATGCAGATCTCCTCTAGAGCAGTGATGTTTTGGGGCTGTTGCTGGGCAACACGGACTTTCAACTCCCTCCAAAGATTTTCTATAGGGTTGAGATCTGGAAACTGGCTAGGCCACTCCAGGACCTTGAAATGCTTCTTACGAAGCCACCCCTTCGTTGCCCGGGCGGTGTGTTTGGGATCATTGTCATGCTGAAAGACCCAGCCACGTTTCATCTTCAATGCCCTTGCTGATGGAAGGAGGTTTTCACTCAAAATCTCACGATACATGGCCCCATTCATTCTTTCCTTTACACGGATCAGTCGTCCTGGTCCCTTTGCAGAAAAACAGCCCCAAAGCATGATGTTTCCACCCCCATGCTTCACAGTAGGTATGGTGTTCTTTGGTTGCAACTCAGCATTCTTTGTCCTCCAAACACAACGAGTTGAGTTTTTACCAAAAAGTTATATTTTGGTTTCATCTGACCATATGACATTCTCCCAATCTTCTTCTGGATCATCCAAATGCTCTCTAGCAAACTTCAGACGGGCCTGGAAATGTACTGGCTTAAGCAGGGGGACACGTCTGGCACGGCAGGATTTGAGTCCCTGGCGGCATAGTGTGTTACTGATGGTAGGCTTTGTTACTTTGGTCCCAGCTCTCTGCAGGTCATTCACTAGGTCCCCCCGTGTGGTTCTGGGATTTTTGCTCACCGGTCTTGTGATCATTTTGACCCCACGGGGTGAGATCTTGTGTGGAGCCCCAGATCGAGGGAGATTATCAGTGGTCTTGTATGTCTTCCATTTCCTAATAATTGCTCCCACAGTTGATTTCTTCAAACCAAGCTGCTTACCTATTGCATATTCAGTCTTCCCAGCCTGGTGCAGGTCTACAATTTTGTTTCTGGTGTCCTTTGACAGCTCTTTGGTCTTGGCCATAGTGGTTTGGAGTGTGACTGTTTGAGGTTGTGGACAGGTGTCTTATATACTGATAACAAGTTCAAACAGGTGCCATTAATACAGGTAACGAGTGGAGGACAGAGGAACCTCAAAGAAGAAGTTACAGGTCTGTGAGAGCCAGAAATCTTGCTTGTTTGTAGGTGACCAAATACTTATTTTCCACCATAATTTGCAAATAAATTCATAAAAAATCCTACAATGTGATTTTCTGGATTTTTTTTCTCATTTTGTCTGTCATAGTTGAAGTGTACCTATGATGAAAATTACAGGCCTCTCTCATCTTTTTAAGTGGGAGAACTTGCACAATTGGTGGCTGACTAAATACTTTTTTGCCCCACTGTACATGTCCATGAAATGTCCATGAAAACATACATGAAATGAGTTTCAAAATGAATAGGAAATATAGTCAAGTTGACCAGATAATTATTTTTAATTTAAATAATTGTGTCCTTTGCTTTCGTCAAAGAATCCTCCATTTGCAGCAATTACAGTCTTGCAGATGCTCTGCAAAAACACATTCATGTTTTTAGTACACAATATTTTTGATTTCTTTATTTAACCGTTATTTAATTGATTAGCGATTTTATTACACAGTATGCCTACACATTGATCGGCTACAAAATATATATTTTTAAAGAAAACGCACTGAAACCAAAATACCTTTAGTTTTGGTGATCCTCTCAACTCCGGCTAATTTTTAAAGTCCTCTCATGGTTACGGTCCTAACACTAGAACAGGTAGCACCATAGAAAGAAGCAGGCTTGATGAAAACAATGTCCATATCGTCTGTTCTCTTTGGTCACAATGTCATTTTTGCAGGTAGGGGGATGTTCACACCTACAGTAGCCAGGCTATAAAGAGTCTATTGTCCTGCTAATCAGTCTACAAGCGTTTGAAAACCTGTTTTCAAAATGCCACCAGCTGTTCATCACTACTGTAAATAAAAACAGCATCTTGTTTACATTCTTTATTATAACCACAATGTCACAAATCATTTGTATCTACCTTTCCAATTACTTTTAGAGTTTGGGATTTACAAATGTGTGCTTTTCATGTCATTTAAAAAAAAATCCAGTTCGGATTTAAGTATAACTTTTGAGTGACGCCTTTAGTGAGAGGTCTAATGCCTTAATATTTAATCATATCTGCTCTCCGAATTCATATCTAAGGGGCATTTTTCACGCCATTAGTCATTACATTGTTTTAGTTTGAATGTGCAGACTGGCACTAAGAACAGGGGGAACGTTTCCCTAGTCAGCACCATTATTAGTGCAATGCCCCTTAAAGTGTTGCTCTGTGCAACCCAGTGGGGCGGTGTGGGGGTCCACCCCCCCCCCAACCCCCTTCCTCATGGGCTAGATCAATCTTCTGTGCGCGGTCTGCGGCCCATCCCGTGCCCCCTGCCCTCGTTCTTTGAACCTCATGCGCCCACTGCTGTTTCAGTGGATACAGCTGGAGAAGTGCAAGGCAATCCCATTGTGCGCCACTCGGGAGCCGTGACCAATATATATAGTCCTGCTAATAACAGGGTTAATAATATATCTGTGAGAATATCCAAAGTGACATTTATATAATTCTAAATTAATAATACTAATCGTTTAATTTATTTTAAAAATAACAATATTTTGGAGATGATTTAATTTTCAAATAACGTAAAATGTGTGAGAAAAAAGCCATTCTTGAACATTGTTACTAATTTGTAAATAAAGCCAGTTTGTTATTTTGAATTACTTATTTCTGTTTTTAGAGGGAGAGAAATCAAAAACCTACAGTCATCTCATGGGTCTCCCAGTCAAGGCCGGCACAGGTATCGAACCAGCATCTGTAGCAACACAGCTTTCACAGCTATGCAGTGTCTTAGACCACTGCACAACTCAAGCATTGTACCACATGACCAGTTGGGAGTGGGCTACAGTACTACAGTAAGAGCAAAATAATCCTAAAAATATATTTTAAAAACTTTAGTGTAACAATAGTTTTAGTAAGTTATACTGATCGTGCACAATTATCAGTTTCTATTTAGGTTTATGCCGCCCATTCATTGTCAGAGACATAGTAGGACCCAAAAGCATAATCAGTGCTCCAACTCCCCCTTGAGCTGGTCCGGAGCAATGAAGGGGTGATGCAGGGTACCTTACTAAACCACAAATTACCTCTAAATCCCACAGCATAATCACAAAACTTTTAGTGGAGCAACCACTGTATGTAGATATTCCATTAAAAATCAGCCGTTTCCAGCTACAATAGTCCTTTACAACATTAATAATGTCTACACTGTATTTCTGATCAATTTGATGTTATTTTTAAACCTTTCTTTCAAAAATAAAAATATGACCCCAAGCTTTTGAACAACAGCATCATCTCTCGTGTATTGCCTTGACTGTTGTTTCGAGGAGACATAAAACAACGACCTCTAATATCTAGACACAATTATTCAATGTACTACAGAAAAATAACATACTACTTCTGAACAAATTCTTAGTTACAATGACGGCCTACCAGGATTAACTGCCTTGTTCAGGTGCAGAACGACAGCTCGGGGATTCGATCCAGCAACCTTTCAACTGGCCCAACGCTCTAACCACTAGGCTATCTGCCACCACACAATGGTGTCTTTAATGTGCTAATCTTCATCCATTATCGGTCAACTCATCCAGAGAGGACATCACACCCCCACAGGGGATATTACTAAGTCATTCAAAAAAGCTGGGCTCTGATGTGTAGCATACTGTCACTTCATACATGGGTAGGTGCACACACACTTCTAGGTCTCGGTAGATAACGTCACTTACACAACGGCCGCTAGCTAGCGATTCCACAACACACACACGAACTCACCAGGTGCAGGGCGAAGAAGAGGATGATGAGGACTCCACAGGACAGCATGGAGAGGCCCAGTAGCAGCACTAGAGGCTGGTACTGGCTGATACAGGAGAACTTCCTGTACAGGGCCTCATGTTTCAGCTCCTGGTCATTTAACAGGTACTTCCCTTTAGCCGGCATGGTGGTGGTGACCTGTTCACTACTAAAACCCTGATAAAAGGTTACGGGCTGCTGGTTTTAACATAGAAGCATTTTTGTCAGCTTCCACTGTCCTCTAAGAGTTGCTAAATTTCCTCTCCACCACTCCTTACACAGGTATGGTAGGCAGGGAATAATGCTGAAAACACCACCCCACAGGGTAGGGCAGGGTAGGAGCCGTCTTCTGCTGTGACTGAGACAGACGTGTGTGTGTGTGTGTGTCTACAGATCCACACATCCAGGTGGGCAGGTTTGCTGAGGCTTTCTAGCTCATACTACTCAAGTGCAGTTGTCGATGTTATCCCTCATGGGCATTTTTAATATGTTCCTCTCTTCTTTCACTCACAGGTTTTGAACTTGCTCTCTCTTTCTCCCTCTTATCTCCCTTTCTGCATTGGCAGGCAGACCCAGTTCATCCTTGCCAGCTACTGTGGTCCATTCTTCAGTGGGGTTGAGTAATGATCCCAGCGCTGAGAGAAGAGACCGGGGGAGGAGGAGAGTCTAAGGAAAGAGGAGAGGAGGAGAAAGAGGGTGGAGCCTGGGAGGGTGGAGAAGGAAAGAGGGGTCGTCAAGGATTCTTCCAGGATTCAGGATTCTGTCCCATCAGTGCTGAGCGGGTAGAGAGAGGGGCCCAATGTAGCTCCACCCACTGGAGCTGTCAGAGGCCTGGGGATTAGACAACAGAGAGAGACTGGGTGAGTTTACTGGAACCACTTATCAAGACAGAAGTAGAATGAAATAGCAATCCACAACACTTGAGGGGCATGGCTCTTCAAAGCACTTTCTCTTGTTGACATGTCAGAAAATGTTGATGCACACTCACTAAGCTTGTTATGTTTCAATAAACAGATTACATTTTTATCTGGCAGTGAGAATTAAAAAAAAACAGTTTAGCGATATGATTTCAAACTACATTACTGTCTGCCAAACTGTACACAGTTAGAGTACAGTGAGTCCCTTCATATGACTGACTGTTGTTTAGCCAAGGGTGTAAATTATCACAAGTGAGTGAATCTTCAATCCTCATTCAACCAAAGCCCTGCAGTTGTTCCCACGATCAAGAAAGCCTGGTTTGTCTGTATTCAGTCCCAGTCCTCAGTCTCTGTCCCGGTTTGGCCACAGCTCCATAGAGAACTGCCATGATGACACCTAGACCTTCTAATGAATAAGCTCTCCATAGAGAACTGGCATGATGACACCTAGACCTTCTAATGAATAAGCTCTCCATAGAGAACTGGCATGATGACACCTAGACCTTCTAATGAATAAGCTCTCCATGGAGAACTTTACTCGAGAATACAGCGTCAAGGGAAGAACTCTTGCATCATGAAACAATACACTGGTCTCGACTTAATTTATTTATATCTTATTAATTTTACTCTGACAAAACACATTCAGCATTGTGGAGTTTAAACGCTAGCCAAGAGTCTCAGTCTATGTCTGCCAAGAATTGTACCTTAGCAATCCATTATTCACAAGAGTTTAAGGAGATTATCACTTTAATACACAACACATTTAAAAGATAGACCTGTTTATTTTCCTACAGTCCATGTTTTGTTAGGATCTATTGGCTGGGCAGAGTATGTACTTTGCTCCAGTCTTAATGAGCACAGAGCAGAGGCCACTAAAGCCAGTCAGTATATGAGGAGTCTGATTTGCCTTAGTCGGTCTGCCCTCGCTGGCTCCCTGTCACGCAGGAAGTTTGCTCAGTGAATCAGAGGCTACGTGGTATTTACAAAAAGGCTGAATGAAAAATACATTCAGGAGGCTCTTGTCTCAAGCACGCAGTAGGACGTACTAGGCATCCTTATCTGGTTGGTTTAAAGAGGGCCCAGCGGCTGGTCTTTGTCTCACCTGGTAATAAAATCACAGAACACAACAGCACAGCTACAATATGGGCGTGACCGTAAACCATTGGGCTCAGAGACTGATAATGATATCACTTCTCATTTTGTAGAAGGGATTACATTCTTGGCTTCATAAACAGGCTGGTGTGTTTGGGAGGCGCAAGATGTTGCTGGGTTGAAACGATATGAAATTAAGCTTGCATAAAGTTAGTTAATATAAACCTCATCTCAGCAGTTGCTAATAGTCTTGACTTCTGGACCTGTCCTAACAGTATGAAGCATTGTTGCTGCAACAGTTGCCATGTGCCATAAAATAGCAAAGGCTGAGGTGGATGAGGTTATGTACCTAAAGGCCAGAGAGGGAGAAACACCTGTTGGGCTGTGTGAATGGATATCCCAGCCAGCCAACCACTCAGGATGCTCCAGTCAGAGTGACAACCTGCTCTGTCACAACAGGACGTGTGTTGATGGAGGTCCGGTCAGCAATTTATTGTGTTGGTTAAACTGGGATCACTTTCATTGTGTGCATTTCAATGTTAGGAGGTCAGGACAGTGAGGAAATAATGAAGACATTTGGAGAGCAGCCTCGTACTGGGGCAGATGGCCCAGTTCCCCACGATGTTAACGATCAGTGAATAGGTCCGTCTCAGTCGGACAGTAGGATACTAGTACTGATCATTCCAGGATGTTTTGTCCAGAGGCAGCCATTTAACACCACCATAGAGCGCTTGATACGGCTTGATATTACAGCTCCCAGCCCAACAACCGCTTTATGTTTCAATTCAAAAGTTGTCATGGCAAAGGACAGATGCAGCGGATCTCTGTCTGTCTCCGCCGCTGAGTGGAGTCGTGCGGAGCAGTGCTGGAATAGCGGCCTGGCTTGAATAGGCTGGAGTCTCTCAAGAACAGGATGAATAGCAGTAACTGCACTGCATTGTCGGGGAGGCCTTTCTCTGAAAGAGCTGAGGCAAATCGAGGCATTCTCACAGAGGTCTCGCAAACTGGTGTCATTTGACTCCTGGAGCAGCACAAAACCACAGACGTCATCACCAACCCAGAGCCCAGCCACCGAGATTGGGAACGCACATGGTTGCTGTCGCAAACTGGAAACGTGCATTAACACAAGATAATAGAGGACGTGATGTTCAAGGGACTGGATGTTGTCTTCTCTTCGGCCTCGCAACATGTGAGGGCTAGGAAATGAAAAAAGTTGCCACAACATTTGAAGGGGAGCAAACTATATTTGAGCTGGTGGGATTGTGGTGCAGAAGACCACCTTTCATACTACATTTTTATGTGGCAGAGTAAGCCACAGCTGGGCAATTCCATTATTTTTCACTTTTAAATGTACACTATCGTTCAAAGGTTTGGGGTAACTTAGAAAGGTCTTTGTTTTTTAAAAGAAAAGCAACATTTTTGTCCATTAAAATAGCATCAAATTGATCAGAAATACAGTGTAGACATTGTTAATGTTGTAAATGACTATTGTAACTGGAAACAGCATATTTCTTATGGAATATCTACATAGGTTAACAGAGTAGAGGTCGACCGATTAATCGGAATGGCTGATTAATTAGGGCAGATTTCAAGTTTTCATAACAATCAGAAATCGGTATCTTTTGGCGCCGATTTGCAGATAAAAATAATAAAAAAAAAAAAAGTATACCTTTATTTAACTAGGCAAGTCAGTTAAGAACACATTGTTATTTTCAATGACGGCCTAGGAACGGTGGGTTAACTGCCTCGTTCAGGGGCAGAATGACAGATTTTCACCTTGTCAGCTCAGGGGATCCAATCTTGCAACCTTACAGTTAACTAGTCCAACGCAATAACGACCTGCCTCTCTCTCGTTGCACTCCACAAGGAGACTGCCTGTTACGCGAATGCAGTAAGCCAAGGTAAATTGCTAGTTAGCATTAAACTTATCTTATAAAAAACAATCAATCATGATCACTAGTTAACTACACATGGTTGATGATATTACTAGATATTATCTAGCATGTCCTGTGTTGCATATAATCTGACTGAGCATACAAGCATACAATTATCTAACTGAGTAGTGGTAGGCAGAAGCAGGCGCGTAAACATTCATTCAAACAGCACTTTTGTGCGTTTTGCCAGCAGCTCTTCGTTGTGCGTCTAGCATTGCGCTGTTTAAGACTTCAAGCCTATCAACTCCCGAGATGAGGCTGGTGTAACCGAACTGAAATGGCTAGCTAGTTAGCGCGCTAATAGCGTTTCAAACGTCACTCGCTCTGGGCCTTCTAGTAGTTGTTCCCCTTGCTCTGCATGGGTAACGATGCTTTGATGGTGGCTGTTGTCGTTGTGTTGCTGGTTCGAGCCCAGGGAGGAGCGAAGAGAGGGACGGAAGCCATACTGTTACACTGGCAATACTAAAGTGCCTATAAGAACATCCAATAGTCAAAGGTTAATGAAATACAAATGGTATAGGAGGGAAATAGTCCTATAATTCCCATAATAACTACAACCTAAAACTTCTTACCTGGGAATATTGAAGACTCATGTTAAAAGGAACCACCAACTTTCATATGTTCTCATGTTCTGAGCAAGGAACTGAAACGTTAGCTTTCTTACAAAGCGCATATTGCACTTTTATTTTCTTCTCCAACACTTTGTTTTTGCATTATTTAAACCAAATTGAACATGTTTCATTATTTACTTGAGGCTAAATTGATTTTATTGATGTATTATATGAAGTTAAAATAAGTGTTCATTCAGTATTGTTGTAAATTGTCATTATTACAAATAAATAAATAAATATATATATATTTTTTTAAATCGGCCCATTAAATCGGTATCGTTTTTTTTGGTCCTCCAATAAAATCGTTATCGCCGTTGAAAAATCATAATCGGTCGACCTCTAGTACAAAGGCCCATTATCAGAAACCATCACTCCTGTGTTCCAATGGCACGTTGTGTTAACTAATCCAAGTTTATAATTTTAAAAAGGCTAATTGATCATTAGAAAACCCTTTTGCAATTATATTAGCACAGCTGAAAACTGTTATTCTGATTAAAAACTTATTCAGGCTAGGGTCTATTTTTCTCCACTTCCTGTCTGACTGACGTGCCAAAAGTAAACTGCCTGTTACTCAGTTTGTAGAAATGTTAGTCATGTATGAGACTATAACACAATTGAGTTTGAATATGGTAGGAGAAAATCCAAAGAAAAACCAACCGGTTTTTGAGAGCCCTTCTCTTCCAACGAAACGTATAGGGTCATATCCAAATCCAGCTCCCAGATTGCAATTCCAATGGCTTCCACTAGATGTCTCCAGTCTTTGTTTCAGGCTTGTTTCTTCCCAAACATGGAAGAATTTTGAGTTTTAGTAATGGGAGTCAGAGTTGGAAATCAGTCTGTGCGCGCGCAACGAAGAAGACGCACAACTGCTAATTTTGCTTTTCTATTGAACATACTTCTTTCCGTATGAAATGTAGTTTTATTGGGATTAAATAGTAATGTATTTTGACTTGTTTTAACAAAGTTTTGCGGTAGCTTTTTGGATTTATTTCTCTGCATGTTGAATGAGTGGATTACTCAAATCGATGGCGCCAACTAAACAGACATTTTGGGATATAAAGAAGGATTTTATCTAACAAAACGACCATGCATATTTTAGCTGGGTCCCTTTGGATTGCAAATCAGAGGAACATTTTCAAAAAGTGAATATTTAAAAAAATCGGCATTTGCGATTTTATGAAGCTTGTGCTGGTTGAAAAAATATTTTGATGTGGGGCGCCGTCCTCAAACAATCGCATGGCATGCTTTCGCTGCAAAGCATATTGTAAATCGGACAATGCAGTTAGATGAACAAGACTTTAAGCTTTTAACTGATAAGACACTTGTATGTACCTAAATGTGTAATATCCATAGTTTGTATGATTATTTATTTGAATTGCATGCCCTCCAATTTCCCCCCGGAAGTTGGGCTTCTAGCCCTAAGACGTTTTAAAGAAGCAATAAAACTGGCCTTCTTTAGACTAGTTGAGTATCTGGAGCATCAGCATTTGTGAGTTCGATTACAGGCTCAAAATGGCCAGAAACAAAGAACTTTCTTCTGAAACCTGTCAGTCTATTCTTGTTCTGAGAAATTAAGGCTATTCCATGCGAGAAATTGCCAAGAAACTGAAGATCTCGCACAACGCAGTGTACAACTCCCTTCACAGAGCAGCACAAACTGGCTATAAATAGAATAGAAAGAGGAGCGGGAGGCCTCAGTGCACAACTGAGCAAGAGGACTAGTACATTAGATTGTCTAGTTTGAGAAACAGACGCAACTGGCAGCTTCATTAAATAGTACCTGCAAAACACAACGTCAGTGAAGAGGCAACTCTGGGATGCTGGCCTTCTAGGCAGAGTTGCTAAGAAAAAAAACAGACTGGCCAATAAAAATACAAGTTTAAGATGGGCAAAAGAACACGGACACTGGACAGAGGAACTCTGCCTACAAGGCCAGCATCCCGGAGTCGCCTCTTCACTGTTGACATTGAGACGGGTGTTTTGCAGGTACTATTTAATGAAGCTGTCAGTTGAGGACTTGTACGCCTATGTAAATATTGCATAAAAAAATTTTAACAAAAAATTGAATAAAAAAAAAGCAGTTTCCAGCTACAATAGTCATTTACAACATTAACAATGTCTACACTGTAATTCTGATCAATTTGATGTTATTTTAATGACAACATTTTGTTGCTTTTCTTTCAAAAACAAGGACATTTCTAAATGACTTCAAACTTTTAAATGGTAGTGTATGTGTTATGGCTTTACACCTCCTGCAATAATGTGGATCAAGAGTTACTTGTCTAACAGAACACAGAGGGTGTTCTTTAATTGAAGCCTCTCAAACATAATCCAGGTAGAAGCAGGAACTCCCCAGGGTAGCCGTTTAGGCCCCTTCCTTTTTTCAATCTTTATTAACGACATGCCACTGGCTTTGAGTAAGGCTAGTGTGTCTACGTATGCGGATGACTCAACACTATACACGTCAGCTACTACAACGACTGAAATGACTGCAACACTTAACAAAGAGCTGCAGTTAGTTTCAGAATGGGTAGCAAGGAATATGTTAATCCTAAATATTTCCAAAACTAAAAGCACTGTATTTGGGGCATATCATTCACTAAACCCTAAACCGCAACTACATCTCGTAATGAATAATGTGGAAGTTGAGCAAGTTGAGGTGACTAAACTGCTTGGAATAACTGTGGATCAAAACATATTGATACAACAGTAGCTAAGATGGGGACAAGTCTGTCCATAATAAAGTGCTGCTCTGCCTTCTTAACAACACTATCAACAGGGCAGGTCCTACAGGCCCTGGTTTTGTCGCACCTGGACTACTGTTCAGTAGTGTGGTCAGGTGCCACAAAGACGGACTTGGGAAAATTGCAGTTGGCTAAGAACAGGACAGCTGGCCCTTAAAAGTACACGGAGAGCTAACATTAATTACAGGCATGTCAATCTCTCACGGCTCAAAGTGGAAGATAGATTGACTTCATCATTACTTGTTTTTGTAAAAGGTGTTGAGAAGCTGAAGGTACCGAGCTGTCTGTTTAAAATACTAGCACACAGCTCAAACACCCATGCATACCCCACAAGACATGCCACCAGAGGTCTCTTCACAGTCCAAGTACAGAACAGACTATGGGAGGCGCACAGTACTACATAGAGCCATGACTACATGGAACTCTATTCCACATCAGGTAACTGATGCAAGTAGGTAAAAATACACCTTATGGAACAGCGGTGACTATGAAGTAAGACAAACACACAATGCACACACATACACATAGATTTTGCGTTGTAGATTTGTAGTATGGGGCTGAGGGCACACACTTAGTGTGTTGTGAATTCTGTAATAAAAGTATTGTAATGTTCCAAAAATTGTATAACTGCCTTAGCAGCAGCTAATGGGGATCCATAATAAATACAAATACCCATCTACCAAAAGGTTCCCTTCTTTGCGAGGCATTGGAAAACCTCCCTGGTCTTTGTGGTTGAATCTGTGTTTGAAATTCATTGCTCGAATGAGGGACCTATAATTGTATGCTTGGGGTACAGATATGAGGTAGTATTTCAAAAATTATGCTAAACACTATTATTGCACACTGAAGGAGTCCATGCAACTTATTATGTGAATTGTTCAGCACATTTTTAATTCTTAACCTATTTAGGCTTACCATAACAAATGGTTGAACACTTAGAGTCAAAACATTTCAGCTTTACATTTTTTATTCATTTGTGAAAATGTCTGAAAAAGATAATACCCCATAATGTCAGTGGAATTATGTGTAGCCTAGTGACACAAAATCTCACTGTAATCCATTTTACATTCAGATTAACACAACAAAATGTGGAATAAATCAAGGGGTGTAAAAACTTTCTGAAGGCACTGTATATCAAGCAAATAAGTGCATTTCACTCAGGGCGCTGCATTCAGTCTCGTTTAACCAGGCTACCAGAGTCAACCAACTCACCACACAACAGAACCATGTCTGCACTTCCTCATAGCTGACATATATGTACAGTAATGCACTGTCGTCAAATTAGATCTGCCTCCCATCTCCCCCTCCTCCCTCAACCCCAGTAGCATCATCCAGTGGTATTGGATTAGCTTTGTGCAGCAGGGAGAGCTGTCGAAAGATAATGACATTTACAGGATGTTATCTCAGGCTGTTTTCAGCTCTTTACTTTATCATAGCTTGTTTATGATAAACACAGGAAGTGTAGGCGAGAGCGAAAGCGTGGGTCGGAAGCCAGGCCCTTGTCACATACAAGTGTTTCACATTCACTTCCACAAATGCTGTGTCACATACACACAAGTGGAGCCATCCATTTTGTTACATGACACACACACACACACACACACAATGAATGGTCCCTGGACAGTGATATTCATGGAAAATTCATAATTAAAAGTCAATATCTAGGTTGAATCAATCAGACTGGGTAATGTTCTGTTCTCTCAAGATGTAGCTAATTATGGTCATGATGAGAACCACTGTTTGCACATTCAATATCATAAGTGTTCCTTCCTTCCCATACTGAATAATCAATAGCTCCCTGTGCATGCGAGTAAAGCATTTTTCTAAAATGGAGACAAAAAGAAAACACTGGAGGAGGAAAGAAAATTAAAAGGAAAGAAAGAAGAGAGCATTGTTTCCAGTCAGTGCAGCCAACCACATCCCTATTTCTGGTTTCATAACCCCTCTGTTAGCAGAGCCAGGCCAGGCTGAGGCGAGCTGGCTAAGTGCCCCAGCCCAGGACCTCTCAACCCACAGCAGCCTGCTAGGGTCTGGCTCTGGACCCCTCTCACGGCCCTCCCTGGCCCTGCGACCACCACCACGGCACTGATCATGGAGCCATAATGATCACTCTGTACGCTAGCCAATGAACTACTGACAAAGACTCATAGAAATCTCAGCAAGTACATCATAGAAATATTATGATCTACACACTCAAAACCCTTAAATAATCCCAAGAGTGCAGCGCAGTACAATACAGTAGATTATACAACAGGTAGGTCTAATACTAGATGCTGATTGGTTAGAAATCACATTCCAGACGGTGTCTATTCCACAAAATACCACTGGCTAAATATATGACGCTGAAGTGCCTATTTACTCTGTTCCATCTGACTGTGCAATCCAGTGTCTCATCAACCCAGCCAAGCAATTTATATATACAACATATACACTGTAAAAAAGCATCTAGACATTATCTTCCATTTCTTTTAGACTAGCATTGGGGTTTCAACAGCGGAGAATAGTAATAACCTTGGTCTGTCTCTCCAACATTCGCAACATTGTTTCAACATTGAAATTCGATCTCCAGCTGTCCTATGGTAATGAACATGTCCGGAGTCGGGACAAGACAGACAGGCAGCTTTTCTCAGCCATTCGAAATCATGAATCAGCATAATACTTTTTATGGGTACCTTTCACAGCAATTACAGCTGTAAGTCTCTCGGGGTGTCTCTAAGCTTGGCACATATCTAGCCACTGGGGTTTCTGCCCATTCTTCAAGGCAAAACTGCTCCAGCTCCTTCAAGATGGATGGGTTCCGCTGGTGTACAGCAATCTTTAAGTCATACCACAGATTCTCAATTGGATTGAGGTCTGGGCTTTGACTAGGCCATTCCAAGACATTTAAATGTTTCCCCTTAAACCACTTGAGTGTTGCTTTAGCAGTATGCTTATGGTCATTGTCCTGCTGGAAGGTGAACTTCAGTCCCAGTCTCAAATCTCTGGAAGACTGAAACAGGTTTCCCTCAAATTTCCCTGTATTTAGCGCCAGCCATCATTCCTTCAATTCTGACCAGTTTCCCAGTCCCTGCCGATGAAAAACATGGGATGGTGTTCTCGGGGTGATGAGAGGTGTTGGGTTTGCACCAGAAATAGCGTTTTCCTTGATGGCCAAAAAGCAACATTTGTCTCATCTAACCAGAGTACTTTCTTCCATATGTTTGGAGAGTCTCCAACATGCCCTTTGGTGAACACCAAACGTGTTTGCTTATTTTTTTCTTTAAGCAATGGCTTTTTTCTGGCCACTCTTCTGTGAAACCCAGCTCTGTGGAGTGTACGGCTTAAAGTGGTCCTATGGACAGATGCTACCATCTCCACTGTGGAGCTTTGTAGCTCCTTCAGGGTTATCTTCGGTCTCTTTGTTGCCTCTCTGATTAATGCCCTCCTTGCCTGATCCGTGAGTTTTGGTGGGCAGCCTTCTCATGGCAGGTTTGTTGTGGTGCCATATTCTTTCCATTCTTTTATGATGGATTTAATGTGGCTCCGTGGGATGTTCAAAGTTTCTGATATTTTTTTTATAACCCAACCCTGATCTGTACTTCTCCACAAATTTGTCCCTGACCTGTTTGGAGAGCTCCTTGGTCTTCATGGTGCCGCTTGCTCTGTGGTGTTGCAGACTCTGGGGCCTTCAGAACAGGTGTGTATAGTTTCCTGAGAATACGAAGCGACCATTTCTGTCGACGCCGGATGCAAGATATGCTGAGATCATGTGACAGATCATGTGACACTTAAACTAAAAGAGTTGACTTCTGAAGGTAATTGGTTGCACTAGATCTTATTTAGGGGCTTCATAGCAAAGGCGGTGAATACACATGCACGCACCACTTGTTTAAAAAAATTCTAAAAAATAAAAAACAGACAAGTATTTTTTTTTCATTTGGACTATTTTGTGTATGTCCATTACATTAAATCCAAATTAAATTAACAGGTTGAAATGCAACAAAATAGGAAAAACGCCAAGGGGGATGAATACTTTTGCAAGGCACTGTACCATTTTGTTATACAGTGTTGAATGACATATGTCAGTAAGTCAGTGAACTAGTCACAACTGAGCTTCCAGAGAGCAGAGCTGTATTTATTTCCTCCAAAATAAAATTATCTAACTATGAGTACATGAATGAATATACCGACATCAATATTATGCATACAGTATGTGTTTTCTACTGTATAGACTGTTTTTACACAGCTGCAAACTGGGCAGACATGACTTTCCATAAGCATATAGGAGTCCACTGCATACTATAGCAGCAGCACCGTCCACGTATCATGGGCATTTGGCTGATATTGTTCATTATGATAAATAACCTATAGGGTCCTACTAGAGAAATGTGAGGTTTAGTGCATCCGGCGCCGACAGAAATGGTTGCTTCGTATTCTCAGGAAACTATGCAGTATTGTGTTTTTTAATGTATTATTTCTTACATTGTTAACCCAGGAAATCTTAAGTTTCATCACATACAGCCAGGAGGAACTATTGGATATAAGAGCAACGTCAACATACCAACGAGGAATACGACTTTCCCGAAGCGGATCCTCAGTTTGGACCACCACCCAGGACAATGGATCGGATCCCAGCCGGCGACCCAAAACAACGGCGGGGGCAGAAGAAGTGGTCTTCTGGTCAGGCTCTGTAGACAGGCACATCGAGCACTGCTCCCGAGTTTACTACTCGCCAACGTCCAGTCTCTTGACAACAAGGTAGACGAAATCCGAGCAAGGGTTGCCTTCCAGAGAGACATCAGAGACTGTAAAGTTCTTTGTTTCACAGAAACATGGCTCACTCGAGACACGCTATCAGAGTCGGTACAGGCACCTGGTTTCTTCACACATCGCGCCAACAGAAACAAACATCTCTCTGGTAATAAGAAGGGCGGGTGGGTATGCCTTATGATTAACGAGACGTGGTGTGATCATAACAACATACAGGAACTCAAGTCCTTTTGCTCACCTGACCTAGAATTCCTTACAATCAAATGTCGACCGCATTATCTGCCAAAGAGAATTCACTTCGACTATAAATCACAGCCGTATATATCCCCCCCCAAGCAGACACATCGATGGCCCTGAATGAACTTCATTGGACTCTATGTAAACTGAAAACCACATATCCTGAGGCTGCATTCATTGTAGCTGGGGATTTTAACAAGGCTAATCTGAAAACAAGACTCCCTAAATTTTATCAGCATATCGAAAGCGCTACCCGGACAGAAAAAATCCTGGACCATTGTTACTCTAACTTCCGCAACGCATACAAAGCCCTGCCCCGCCCTCCCTTCGGAAAATTTGACCACGACTCCATTTTGTTGCTCCCAGCCTATAGAGAGAAACTAAAACAGGAAACGCCCATGCTCAGGTCTATTCAACACTGGTCCGACTAATCTGATTCCATGCTTCAAGATTGCTTCGATCACGTGGACATTGATGAATACGCTGAGTCGGTGAGCAAGTTTATTAGCAAGTGCATCGGTGATGTTGTACCCACAGCAACTATTAAAACCTTCCCCAACCAGAAACAGTGGATTGATGGCAGCATTCGTGCAAAACTGAAAGTGCGATCCACTGCTTTTAAATCAGGGCAAGGCGACCGGTAACATGACCGAAAAAAAACAGTGTAGCTATTCCCTCCGCAAGGCAATCAAACAAGCTAAGCGTCAGTATAAAGACAAAGTAGAGTCACAATTCAATGGCTCAGACACGAGAGGTATGTGGCAGGGTCTACAGTCAATCACGGACAACAAAAAGAAAACCAGCCCCGTCGCGGACCACAATGTCCTGCTCCCAGACAATCTAAACAACTTCTTTGCTCACTTTGAAGTTAATACAGTGCCAACGACATGGCCCGCTACCAAAACCTGCGAGCTCTGCTTCACCGCAGCCAACGTGAGTAAAGCATTTAAACGTGTTAACCCTCGCAAGGCTGCCAGCCCAGACGGCATCCCTAGCCGTGTCCTCAGAGCATGCGCAGACCAGCTGGCTGGTGTGTTTACAAACATATTCAATCAATCCTTATCCCTGTCTGCTGTTTCCACATGTTTTAAGAGGGTGAGTGGGGGTGAGTGCCACCATTGTTCCAGTTCCCAAGAAAGCTAAGGTAACTGAGATAAATGACTATGTAGCACTCACCTCAGTCATCATGAAGTGCTTTGAGAGACTAGTCAAGGATCATATCACCTCCACCCTACCTGACACCCTAGACCCACTCCAATTTGCTTACCGCCCCAATAGGTCCACAGACGACACAATCGCAATCACACTGCACTACTGCCCTATCCCACCTGGACAAGAGACATACCTATGTAAGAATGCTGTTCATTGACAATAGCTCAGCATTCAACACCATAGTACCCTCCAAACTCGTCATTAAGCTTGAGACCCAGAGTCTGGACCCCGCCCTGTGCAACTGGGTCCTGGACTTCCTGACTCGCCACCCCCAGATGGTGAGGGTAGGAAACAACATCTCCACCCCGCTGATCCTCAACACTGGGGCCCCACAAGGATGCATTCTCAGCCCTCTCCTGTACTCCCTGTTCACCCATGACTGCGTGGCCATGCAGGCCTCCAACTCAAATCATCAAGTTTGCAGACGACACTACAGTGGTAGGCTTGATTACCAACAACGATGAGACGGCCTACAGGGAGAAGGTGAGGGCCCTCGGAGTGTGGTGTCAGGAAAATAACCTCACACTCAACGTCAACAAAACTAAGGAGATGATCGTGGACTTCAGGAAACAGCAGAGGGTGTCCACATCGACGGGACAGTAGTGGAGAAGGTGAAAAGTTTTAAGTTCCTTCGCGTACACATCACAGACAAACTGAAATGGTCCACCCACACAGATACCGTGGTAAAGAAGGAGCAGCAGCGCCTCTTCAACCTCAGGAGGCTGAAGAAATTTGGCTTGTCACCAAAAACACTCAAACTTTTACAGATGCACAATCGAGGGCATCCTGTCGGGCTGTATCACCGCCTGATTCGGCAACTGCTCACCCACAACCGCAAGGCTCTCCAGAGGGTAGTGAGATCTGCACAACACATCACTGGGGGCAAACTACCTGCCCTCTAGGACACCTACACCTCCCGATGTCACAGGAAGGCCAAAAAGATCATCAAGGACAACAACCACCCGAGCCACTGCCTGTTCACCCCGCTATCATCACTAACATTGAGTGGCTGCTGCCAACATACTGACTCAATCTCTGGCCTCTTTAATAATAAAAAAAAAATAGGATGTAATAAATGTATCACTAGTCACTTTAAACTATACCACTTTATATAATGGTTTACATACCCTACACTAATCATCTCAAATGTATATACTGTACTCTATACCATCTACTGCATCTTGCCTCTGCCGTTCGGCCATCGCTCCTCCATATATATTTTAATGTACATATTCTTATTCATTCCTTTACACTTGTGTGTATTAGGTAGTTGTTGTGAAATTGTTAGACATTACTGAATGGTCGGAACTAGAAGCACAAGCATTTCGCTACACTTGCATTAACATCTGCTAACCATGTGTGTGTGACAAATAAAATTTGATGTGATTTAAAATTAAATAAGTTTCCTAACATGAGTGACTGTTAATGGGACAATTGATAGATGAAATTTCTACTACTACTACTAATGTTGCAATAACTACTACTATAAAAAAAACTGATGCACATTAATGTTATAAACGTATTGTTTAATTTACCATTATGATAAATTTACTGAATTATCTGGATATGGATTTTTGTCCACATTTCCCAGCTCTACTAAAACCCACAGCCGGAAATAAAACGGCCATAGCTGTGGGAAGTAGCCTCAGCACCCCAACAAATCAGAATTAAATAAAACATGTATTTAAAAAAATAAATCTCTGAGACTTCATTATTTCTGTAAGAGTGAACCAAAAGAGCAGTCAGCAGCGCTGGGAGAAAAATTCACATCTTCCCGCGGCCATTTATATTTCTTTATATAACCTCACTCCTAGATATAGTGTTTGTAGAGCAGGGTGGTGAGACTGTTTGTAATCAATATCAAATTAAGGCCAGCAGTCTTTCACAGATGTGATTTCTTTATCACATTAACAAAGGGTTTGTTACGCAATAATTGAAGAGCCCTTGATTACTATTGCAACACTTTGTAACACACCCACACACAGTTAACACAAAGCATCCATTGACCCTCACCATTATCAAAATCAGTAAAGACTGACCAAATCAAATCAAATTTTATTGGTCAGCAGATGTTAATGTGAGTGTAGCGGAATGCTTGTGCTTCTAGTTCCGACAATGCAGTAATATCTAACAAGTAATCTAACAAATTCACAACGACTACCTTATACACACAAATGTAAAGGGATGAATAAGAATAAGTACATATAAATATATGGATGATCGATGGCCGTGTGACATAGGCACGATGCAGTAAGTGTCGGAAGTCGGAAGTTTACATACACTTAGGTTGGAGTCATTAACTTGTTTTTCAACCCCTCCACAAATTTCTTGTTAACAAACTATAGTTTGAGATGAACGTACTTTGGTGCGAAAAGTGCAAATCAATCCCAGAACAGCAGCAGAGGACCTTGTGAAGATGCTGGAGGAAACAGGTACAAAGGTATCTATATCCACAGTAAAATGAGTCCTATAATCGACATAATCTGAAAAGCCGCTCAGCAAGGAAGAAGCCACTGCTCCAAAACCGCCATAAAAAAGCCAGACTATGGTTTGCAACTGCACATGGGGACAAAGATCGTACTTTTTAGAGAAATGTCCTGTGGTCTGACAAAACAAAAATAGAACTGTTTGGCCATAATTACCATCATTATGTTTGGAGGAAAAAGGGGGAGGCTTGCAAGCCGAAGAACACCATACCAACCGTGAAGCACTGGGGGTGGCATCATCATGTTGTGGGGGTGTTTTGCAGCAGGAGGAACTGGTGCACTTCACAAAATAGATGGCATCATGAGGTAGGAAAATGATGTGGATATATTGAAGTAACATCTCAAGACATCAGTCAGGAAGTTAAAGCATGGTCACAAATGGGTCTTCCCAATGGACAATGACCCCAAGCATACTTCCAAAGTTGTGGTGAAATGGCTTAAGGACAACAAAGTCAAGGTATTGGAGTGGCCATCCCAAAGCCCTGACCTCAATCCCATAGAAAATGTGTGGAAAGAAATGAAAAAGTGTGTGTGAGCAAGGAGGCCTACAAACCTGACTCAGTTACACCAGCTCTGTCAGGAGGAATGGGCCAAAGTGCACCCAATTTATTGTGGAAAGCTTGTGGAAGGCTACCCACAATGTTTGACCCAAGTTAAACAATTTAAAGGCAATGCTACCAAATACTAATTGAGTGTATGTAAACTTCTGACCCTCTGGGAATGTGATGAAAGAAATAAAAGCTGAAATAAATCACTCTACTATTATTCTGACATTTCACATTCTTAAAATAAAGTGCTGATCCTAACTGACCAAAGACAGGGAATTTTTTACTAGGATTAAATGTCAGGAATTGTGAAAAACTGAGTTGAAATATATTTGGCTAAGATGTATGTAAACTTCCGACTTCAACTGTACATATGAAATGAGTAATGTAGGATATGTAGACCTTATTTAAAGTGACTAGTGATATCTTTTATTAAATCAATTTATTACATTCATTAAAGTGGCCAGAGATTTGAGTCTGTATGTTGGCAGCAGACACTCTGTTCTTAGTGATGGCTGTTTAACAGGTCTGATGGCCTGGAGATAGAATCTCTCGGTCCCAGCTTTGGATGCACCTGTACTGACCTCACCTTCTGGATGATAGCGGGGTGAACAGGCAGTGGCTCAGGTGGGTGTTGTCCTTGATGATCTTTTTGGCCTTCCTGTGACATCGGGTGATGTAGGTGTCCTGGAGGGCAGGTAGTTTGCCGACCGCACAAAGGGTTGTGCGGTCTGCGTTGTGCAGACCGCACAACCCTCTGGAGAGCCTTGCGGTTGTGGGCGGAGCAGTTGCCGTACCAGGCGAGCAAAGAAGTTGTTTAATTTGCCTGGGAGCAAGACGTCGATGTCCGCGACAGAGCTGGGTTTCTATTTGTAATCCGTGATTGACTGTAGACCCTGCCACATACGTCTCGTGTTTGAGCCGTTGAATTGTGACTCTACTTTGTCTCTATACTGAAGCTTTGCGGAGGGAATAGCTATACTGTTTGTATTCAGTAATGTTTCCTGTCGCCTTGCCATGATTAAAAGCAGTGGTTCGCACTTCCAGTTTTTTGCGAATGCTGCCATCAATCTAATGTTCAGATGCAACAGTTCATTACTGTAGCACTAGACTAAAGCTTTAAGATCAGAGGATTAAAATTCCCCCTGTGAGTCACAGACTGACTTCATCCATCCCACCATACTATTTAATTCCTAGTACTAGTGTACAAGGCCCATCATTTAATCTGGTTCCACACACAGTTCATCTTCTCATTGCCCCGCCACCCCACAGTCTCTCCACAGGCGGTCCTGAGGTTTAGTCTCTAATAGAGATGGCATGTGGATTAGGCCTACTAGCCTGGTTAAAATAGACTGAACGCCGCTCATAGAGATCCTATTAAATTAATATAGTGTTCCAATTCCTAAGGTCTATGACGCCGCTACACTCAGGCGCTGTAGTTTTCAGTCTGGTTTAGCCAGGCTAGTGGATTACAGCTTCACCACAAATCAAAAAATGTAATCCTCCAGTAATTCCTCCAGAGCAGCAGCAGCTGAGGGTCTTAGGGCTCTGGGTCAGGCAGACGCTGCCTGCGGGTAGGTCTGATGGCCACATCTGTCCTCATTCTGGGGCTTAACATATACAGACAGTTCACATCAGTTAAATGGTGCCTTGTCGTGAGGAGAGATGGGCTTATCGTACAAGTGTCTTTCGGTGCTTGAAAAGCACTAGGAATAAAACATGTTTTATCACCAGGCAGAGCTGGGTTCAAATAAATATGCATTTGAGTATTTGTAATACTTATTTTTGGTGTATTTTAGAATTTTTAGCCTACTATTTGAAACCATTTTCAAATACATTATTTGAAATGACTCTAGGACCAAACAGACCAGTGTTATTTCTATGCTTCCCGTTCTTAAGTTCTGTTTTTGCATCTTTTACTTTCGGGTTTGTTCAACAGCTTCAAAACAGCTGACAATACTATATTATTGTTTATGGAAAATATATTTCAGAGGTTTAGATGGTACAATGATTCTCTACACAACGACTGATTGTTTTGTCAAACTGAAATTAGGCTATTAGAATTTCAGCAACCAATAAATGGCGGAGCGATTTCTGCATAATGCATGTTTAAATGCATGAATTTAAATATTTGTACTTGAAAATACACTTGTCTGTGTATTTCAGTATTTTCCAATACATGCCAATATTCAACTACTTATATTTTCTAAGAAAACATAATCAAATACTTACTTTGAAAGGTTTTTGGAAGTAATTGAAATATCCTAAATAAACTCAGCAAAAAAAGAAACGTCCCTTTTTCAGGACCCTGTCTTTCAAAGATAATTCATTTGTACAAATCCAACTAACAGATCTTCATTGTAAAGGGTTTAAACAATGTTTCCCATGCTTGTTCAATGAACCATAAACAATTCATGAACATTCACCTGTGGAACGATCGTTTAGACACTAACAGCTTACAATTAAGGTAGGCAATTAAGGTCACAGTTTTAAAAACCTAGGACACTAAAGAGGCCTTTCTACGGACTCTGAAAAATACCAAAAGAAAGATGCCCAGGGTCCCTACTCATCTGCGTGAACGTGCCTTAGGCATGCTGCAAGGAGGCATGAGGACTGCAGATGTGGCCAGAGCAAGAAATTGCAATGCCCGTACTATGAGACGCCTAAGACAGCGCTACAGGGAGACAAGACGGACAGCTGATCGTCCTCGCAGTGGCATGACCACGTGTAACAACATCTGCACAGGATCGGAACATCACACCTTCGGGACAGGTACAGCATGGCAACAACAACTGCCCGAGTTACACTAGGAACGCACAATATATCCATCAGGGCTCAGACTGTCCGCAATAGGCTGAGAGAGGCTGGACTCAGGGCTTGTAGGCCTGTTGTAAGGCAGGTCCTCACCAGACATCACCGGCAACAACGTCGCCTATGGGCACAAACCCACCGTCGCTGGACCAGACAGGACTGGCAAAAAGTGCTCTTCACTGATGAGTCACGGTTTTGTCTCACCAGGGGTGATGGTCAGATTTGCGTTTAATGTCGATGGAATAAGCGTTACACGAAGGCCTGTACTCTGGAGTGGGATCGATTTGGAGGTGGAGGGTCCGTCATGGTCTGGGGCGGTTTGTCACAGCATTATCGGACTGAGCTTGTTGTCATTGCAGGCAATCTCAACGCTGTGCGTTACAGGGAAGACATCCTCCTCCCTCATATGGTACCCTTCCTGCAGGCTCATCCTGACATGACCCTCCAGCATAACAATACCACCAGCCATACTGCTCGTTCTGTGCGTGATTTCCTGCAAGGCAGGAATGTCAGTGCTCTGCCATGGCCAGAGAAGAGCCCGGCTCGCAATCCCATTGAGCACGTCTGGGACCTGTTGGATCAGAGGGTGAGGACTAGGGTCCTTCCCCCCCAGAAATGTCCGGGAACTTGCAGGTGTCTTGGTGGAAGAGTGGGGTAACATCTCACAGCAAGAACTGGCAAATCTGGTGCAGTCCATGAGGAGGAGATGCACAGTAGTACTTAATGCAGCTGGTGGCCACACCAGATACTGACTGTTACTTTTTACCCCCCACCCCTCCCCCTTGTTCAGAGACACATTATTCCATATATGTTAGTCATGTCTGTGGAACTTGTTCAGTTTATGTCTCAGTTGTTGAATCTTATGTTCATACAAATATTTACACGTTAAGTTTGCTGAAAATAAACGCAGTTGACAGTGAGAGGGCGTTACTTTTTTTGCTGAGTTTAGTATTTGAACCAATGATGTGTAGAAATCCAGAACTGTGGATAATATGTAATAGCCAATGAGAGGCTTTGAGGCCTCCGGCCACCATATTGGCACTCCCCAGAAGGAGCAGTCCTCCATAGGAATTAATGGAATTCTAAAGCAATTCAATAAATTACATATTTTTAAAGAATTTCTTTGTTGTAGTGGGGTCAATAACATTAGTACCCCTAAAACATATATTAAGGAATATGTAGTTTTTGTTATTGTCATGTTCATGGCACTTAATATAATTTAAAAGTATTTAAGGTGTCTATAGACATTAATAAATGCATTTCTATAGCTTCCCAAATCTTTTTTTTTATTATTTTTTTTAACAATGGAGGAGTACCAAAATGGCTGCATTGTTTCTTCAAAACAGCACCCCCCTGTAAGTCATCTAGGGTTAATACATATAATTAATCTGAACCCAGGTCTGTTAAAGGGACAGGGGGTTAGGGGTCACAGGAAAGCACAGCAGCACCTAAAATATGTAGGATTGAGCAAAGATTGTGATTTCTGACTTGTAACCTCAGTAGCAGTCGAGGCAGTGACACTGGTGACTTATTACAGAAAGGAGACAGACAGTAATGTCATTCAGGCACGGTGGCCTTTAAGTTGATCTCATAGGGCGTAAAATGTGTCCTCTTTAAGATGTTGAAACCACTTAAGAGATGTTGAAGATGTAGAAACCACTTAGAGATGTTGAAGATGTAGAAACCACTTAGAGGTGAACAAGTCTTAAATGGTGGTGCAGACTGCCTGTTTGCACAAATAGAGGAATCTATGTGGTGTTGTAAATCAGAACACTATCGGAAAATTCTGAGCATTCCGTGAAGGCCTGAGGCAGTGCTTAGAAGCTTTACTTCCAGTTGATGCCAAACATGTCAGTGCATTGATGTGTGTGTGTGTGTGTGTGTGTTTGAAAGGAGTGTGTGTAAATGGCAGCTTATGTGTGTATGCAGCATGGGAGACTTTAAAAACTTAGTGACGTGGGTGTGTAGTGGGGATTTGACAGCAGGGAGTGATCGTCGGTCACCCCCGTCTGCCAGAGAGCCAGAACACTCAAAGCTAGCAGCAGCTGCTTGGCTCAACTCCAGTCCTCCAGACTCAGCCATTGAGTACCAGACTAGAGAGTCTACTCCAACACACACCCTCCAGACAGGGCCACAGAGAGCAGGGCCACAGAGTGCAGGGCCACAGAGAGCAGGGCCACAGAGAGCAGGGCCACAGAGCAACGGTTAAGCCTCACCCAGTTATTGTTATCCCCTGCTGATGACAATAGCTCCAAAAGATGACGTTGGAGAGGGCAACTCTGTATGCACCTTGAGTGTAGCAGAGAGTACACACTGTTAAGCTCTCAATTACAGCTGTGCTGCGGAGAACAACCAACCAGACAGCAGGAGTGACGCAGGAGCAGCTCAGGGACCACAGGGAGCTCTCATTACACTCAATGCCTCCTCTGAGGACCACTGGAGTGGATGTGGATGGAGCCAGGAGAAGACTAATGCCTAATGCATCCCCCTTTCCTCCCCATCCCCAATGTGCACGAGTCCTGTCATCATTGTTGATTAGGGCACAGCCTCTTTGTCTGTATCTGTGTCCTTCGTTGAGGCCTCCCCAGTGAATTATCACTAAACATCCTGATCCTAGGATGGAGTTTCGTATCTACACTAATATATCCAGATTTCCTCTCAGGTCTTGAGCCGTATACTACTTTATGTGTCCTGTCGCCACAGAGACTCGCACAGCTCTCAACGCACCCTTGGTCTGTGCCACCGGGCAACCCATATGTGCAGAGCTAGGGTTACAGTTTTTTTTTTTTAAATCTCCTCCTGTATTCACCAAGGAATGTGACCAAAAAGGACAACCACACAGTCAGGAATGTCTGAAGCAACCAGCACCCTTCCTGGTGGAGAGTTTCCTACTGTGGTAGAGAGTTGAGCTAAAGGAGAGGCTACTGTCTATAGCTGGGTGTCTGGTGTACTAGAGACTGTTGTGGGGCTGGAGAATGGAGATGGCAGCCTACTCCTCTGCCTCAAAACGAGTCATTGCCACATGCCCTTACTCAGTGTTTCTCAGCCAAAATCATACAAGTGTGAAGTGTACACGCCAAGTGTTACTTCTAGTAGTGTACCATATCAACATGGTAATGACTCATTTCAGTTGTATGATCTTGACTGGGTGCTGTTAAATCCCTAGAGGCTAGGACACCAATGAAACATGTTTCCAGGAAATAGGCAACAGCATATCAATGAGCAACCGAGCTGACTTTAAAAGCAGCTAAGTCTCAGAGGATGGAAGATCGTTCAGCCTGAACGCCACAGGAATTTCCTCCTTTCACTGGATTCCACAGCTCCATTGTCCAGAACCTTCACTGGTTCACTTACCGGCTGGTGTTAGAAAACAACACACATGCTCACTTACTCTTTCACTACACAGATGTGTCTAATTAAAAACAGGACACTGACTTGAAAACTGCACACAAAGAGCCATTATTCTATGCCAGGAGTACACAACTCTTACCCTACGAGGTCCGGAGCCTGCTGGTTTTCTATTCTATCTGATAATTAATTGCATGCACCTGGTGTCCCAGTGCCTGATTAGAAGGGAAGAATGGGGGGGGGGGGGGGAAGCAGTGGAACAAGCTTCGAAGTTCAGATTTTAATTTGAGGGTTCTATGCCATTTAGCAGTTTCTCCTTTTTTAGAAAGAAGGTATTATCCTTCTCATGGCATTAATTTACACACCAGAGCAGAAGCATACATTACTCTCGATACAGTTGTTATAGTCCTCTTTCCTAATTGTATCACCTCTCACAAGAATGGCTTGTTTGGAATGAAAACCATGCCTACAGTAGGAGTGATGTCATGGAAAGATTCTGAGCTATGCTGGTACTGTATGAGTCGTAATAACATGCGCGCACCCCCGTCTCTCAACCACCTGTGGATTACCCGGCAGTGGTTCTGACAGCCTTTAAATGCCTCTAATATAAGAACATAGAAAACCAGACAACAGCAAAGGCAACCAAGGTAGAGCAAACTTAATTCCCCCTTTCTCGGTCTCTCATTCCCACTCTTTTTCCTCACACACACAGAGAACTGATTAACCCCACTTATTCTTGCATTCAGAAGCAAACAACAGAGACATGGTTAAGTGTATTACAGAGTGGAAGTGTCAATAAAGCCACTAATTCACATGCATAAATCAGCTAACAATGGGACAAATGGATCTCCAAATTAATCCTGATGGCTTTTGCACACTGCATCCAAGCATGTGGGTCTACTTTCGCATCAAAATAGTCTTGCCAAGGCGAACCTTAGTCAACACCGTAGTCAACCACACACAGTCTCATTTCCTTGGCAACCGTGATTCATTTCCCTGACAACAGGGCAAGGACATCTTCAAGAAGGGAAGCGTCAGTCAGCCTCAGTCTTTGACAAATTGTCATTGAAAGCAATGATTGATGTCATTACCGGAGCACAAAATATATAAATTAATCTGTTTTCTGGATAACTCTGTTAGAAGCATGCTATGGTTTTGTATCCAACAAGGACCATAGGAGCTGAACGTGGACTACAGGAAAAGGCGGGCCAAACAGCCCCCCATTAACATCAACGGGGCTGTAGTGGAGCGGGTTGAGAGTTTCAAGTTCCTTGGTGTCCACATCACCAACGAACTATCATGGTCCAAACATACCAAGACAGTCGTGAAGAGGGCACAGCAAAACCTTTTCCCTCTTAGGAGACTGAAAAGATTTGGCATGGGTCCCCAGATCCTAAAAAGGTTCTATAGCGGCACCATCGAGAGCATCCTGACCGGTTGCATCACCGCCTGGTATGACAACTGCTCGGCATCTGACCGTAAGGCGCTACAGAGGGTAGTACAAACGGCCTAGTACATCACTGGGGCCAAGCTACCTGCCATCCAGGACCTATATAATAGGCGGTGTCAGAGGAAATTTACATTGACACCCACCCCCCGAACACTGCTGTACTCGCTGTTTGTTTGTTACCTATGCATAGGCACTTCGCCCCCACCTACATGTACAGATTACCTCAACTAGCCTGTACCCCTGCACACTGACTCTGTACCGGTGCCCCCTGTATATAGCCTCGTTATTGTTATTATTATTGTGTTACTTTTTATTTTAGCCTACTTGGTAAATATTTTCTTCTTCTTGAACTGCACTGCTTGTAAGCAAGCATTTCACGGTAGTCTACACTTGTATTCGGCGCATGTGACAAATAAAAGTTTGATTTGATGTCATTTTCAGTTCAGTCCACCAAGGTCAACTATGTTGCAATAGGCTTAGAACTCCAGAGGTTTACAATAAGCTTAGAACTCCAGAGGTTTATAATAAGCTTAGAACTCCAGAGGTTTACAATAAGCTTGGGACTCCAGGTCAAGGAACCTAGATCACTCATACCTTGAAAAGGGGATCGACCATAGGCCAGGGGATTCAAAATAGCAAGGGCATTTTTATAGCTAAAGGTTGTGCTTTGTCAGCTGGAACAGGGTTTCCCCAAATTCAGTCCTGGGGCCCCCCAGGTGCACGTTTTGGTTTTTGCCCTAGCACTACACAGCTGATTCAAATAACCAACTCATCATCAAGCTTTGATTATTTGAATCATCTATGTAGTGCTAGAGCAAAAAAACAGAAAGTGCACCCAGGGTGGGCCCCAGGACCGAGTTTGGGAATCCCTGAGCTGGAAGACAGAACATACTTAGTTGGCTTGATGAGTAATGTATTAAATTAAGATGTCCAATTCACCACTGACCTTATCTGAAATCAATGCTCTTCTCATCTCTCCACTGTCAGGTAGAGGCCAGTGCATCACATACAATTGATGACAGTCCTGGTCCTTGTGTGACTGACAGCATGATAAAAGGATGATATGTGGGGTGGCGGCCACATCTAGAGGATCCAGTTGCTCGCAGGGCAAAACACAAAAGCATCCATTCGCTCACTGTGGTGCGGTCTTCTCAAAACAATAGACCAGCCAAAGTCCATCCAAACCCTGCATCCCTTCCTGCCTCCTCCAGTTTAGGGTCACTGTGTTCCTCACTATTCAGCCAAACAGGTCCTCAACAACCTCTCTTCAAACAGAGACCCAATCATGAAAAATCAGTCACTAACTAACCAAGCACAATGAGGGTCTGTTGAACATGTTTCTAGTCTGTAACCATTCCTCCAGCTACTGCAAACCTCGCTGTGGCATGCAAGAAATAACCATCCGAGAGAGAGCATACAGTACACCCGAACAATAAGAACAAATCATACATTACAGTCCAGGTCCACGACACAACCTGTAAGACATAATATTGCATCATTAGAATCACCTTGTAATAATGAGAGTTAGCATCTTTTACATTAGCAATGCATTGTACTTCCATGTTAGCAAAGTATTCAGATAAACACTCACCAAACCAAGGGCCGCACCCTCTAACCCTCTGTTCCAATAGGACAGTAATGCCGATGAAGTCACTACACTTATTCATACTTATTTGTTCCAACTCTGACTAATCCCCAAATGGCATTGTCTTTGATAAAAAGGATACCCAGCTAAAATACTGTAGCTAGGTGAGCTGTGAACAGCTTGGAATCGTCAAATGGCACTTATCCAGTTAGGGTGCTGTCATAGGCATAACACAATGTCCTTGAGCCGCAAGCATAAAGAACGCAAAAAAATAATGGGATCGAAAAAGAGAATAACCCCCACACACAGAGACACACACCCACAATCATACGCTAGGCAGAAGCACGCACACAGTGACTCAGACTACTTACACACATGCATTGAGTTGTCATCTCTAGAGCATATGTAGAAGTATTTGTAGCCAATTGCACACGGACTGTGGAATTTAATCCATCCCAACATTTAGGGAGTGTGAGTTCACGTTGGAATGTTTTAATCGCCCAGCCGCATGACAGTGGATTCTGATGAGTGGTTTCACAAGGGCTACCAGTGGTTTCCTGGAAATGGAACAATTAACTGGACAATGACGTGAAGAGCACTTTCTCCACTGATGGGATGGAGTACTCTAAGCACCACATCACTATAACACCCATCCATTTCAAACAGGAGAAACAAATGAGCCCTTGCAACAAAGACCCATTTATGTTACTTTACAAAAATGATGATACAGTCAAATATTTATCCTTTTTGGAATGTGTATACCACATCAAGTCTAATTATTGAAAGATTGAAAGAGAAGTGTGACGACACAATTATGCATGCAAGTTTTTAATTTCATACCTCCTTGCCATACTTCTTATAACGATTCATCAAGTCTATCAATTTTTTTTTCTGAAAAGCACATATGGTTTTTAGTCTATAGGATTCAAATAGTGAAACTGCCTTGGGGGCGTATAGGCCTGAGTGGGAGTGTCCTCTGCTCTTCAAAAGAGACTGCCGGTGCTCAGATCTGCAGCCTGAGAGAGGGGCTCAGGGTAATGCTAGCTGGATGAAATCTGTATGTAACAGCTGCTACACTGCATATTTCAATGCTACACACTTTTACATGCAAAGATGTGGGGCTAAAAACAAGCATTTCGCTGCATCTGCAAATCTGTGTACGCGACAAATAAACTTTGATTTGATCTTTTTGTAAAACATTTAAATATAAAGCCTTTTGGAAAAGAAAAACTGGCACATGCAAACTAATCTGGTCACGACTTGTTTGAAAGTGTTGAAAAGAAAGCACACCAACTGTGGGTCTGCTTTAGGGGAATTTAACTAATTTACAGTGCCGTCAGAAAGTATTCAGACTCCTTGACTTTTTCCACATTTTGTTACGTTACAGCCATATTCTAAAATGTATTAAAATTGCCCCCCCCCCCCCCACCTCCTCATCAGTCTACACACAATAACCCCATAATGACAAAGCAAAAACGGGTTTAGACATTTTTGCTAAAAAACTGAAATATGACATTTACATAAGTATTCCATCCGAGCAGTACGTCATCAGGGTGCAACAGAACATTGTATGGACTACACTCTGTGTGTTGTTTATATTACTTTTTTTTCTCCATTAAACAGCTTAGAAAATTCCAGTAAATTATGTCATGACTTCAGGAACTTCTGACAGGCTAATTGACATAATTTGTCAATTGGAGGTGTACCTGTGGATGTATTTCAAGGCCTACCTTCAAACTCAGTGCCTCTTTGCTTGACATCATGGGAAAATCAAAGGAAAATCAGCCAAGACCTCAGAAAAAAAAATTGTAGACCTCCACAAGTCTGGTTCATCCTTGGGAGCAATTTCCAAAACACCTGAAGGTACCAAGTTCATCTGTACAAACAATAGCACGCAAGTATAAAAACCATGGGACCACGCAGCTGTAAAACCGCTCAGGAAGGAAACGTGTTCTGTCTCCTAGAGATGAACGTACTTTGGTGCGAAAAGTGCAAATCAATCCCAGAACAGCAGCAAAGGACCTTGTAAAGATGCTGGAGGAAACAGATACAAAAGTATCTATATCCACAGTAAAACGAGTCCTATATCCTACATGGGGACAAAGAACGTACTTTTTGGAGAAATGTCCTCTGGTCTGATGAAACAAAAGTAGAACTGTTTGGCCATAAGAACCATCATTATGTTTGAAGGAAAAATGGGGAGGCTTGCAAGCCGAAGAATACCATCCCAAACGTGAAGCATGGGGGTGGCAGCAGCATGTTGTGGGGGTGTATTGCTTTAGGAGGGACTGGTGTACTTCACAAAATAGATGGCATCATGAGGGCGGAAAATGATGTGGATATATTGAAGCAACATATCAGTCAGGAAGTTAGAGTTTGGTCGCAAATGGGTCTTCTAATGGACAATGACCCCAAGCATACTTCCAAAGTTGTGGCGAAATAGCTTAAGGACAACAAAGTCAAGTTATTGGAGTGGCCATCATAAAGCCCTGACCTCAATCCTATAGAAAATTTGTGAAAAAGCGTGTGCGAGGAAGGAGGCCTATAAACCTGACTCAGTTAAACCAGCTCTGTCAGGAGGAATGGGCCAAAATGCACCCAACTTATTGTGGGAAGCTTGTAGAAGGCTACCCACAATGTTTGACCCAAGTTAAACAATTTAAAGGCAATGCTACCAAATTCTAATTGAGTGTATGTAAACTTCTGACCCACTGGGAATGTTATGAAAGAAATAAAAACTGATTTATTTCAATCATTCTTTGCTATTATTCTGACATTTCACATTCTTAAAATAAAGTGATGATCCTAACTGACGTAAGACAGGGGATTTTTACTCTGATTAAATGTCAGCAATTGTGAAAAACTGAGTTTAAATGTATTTGGCTAAGGTGTATGTAAACTACAGACTTCAACTGTACATGTAATAGTGCCAGACATGCACCCAAACACATACAGTTGGCATTGCTGTTATCATTTTAGTTGTCCTTTGTTCTAAATGTATTGATTTTTTAAATAACAGTTTTTGCATTGTTATTTAGTGTTTTCTTGTTCTCTTTAGTTCATTCTCTTTGTTGTTGGTGCATTGAGGGGGGGGGGGGGGGGGGTATTCGGGTTGACGTTTTTTGGCCTGGTGGGAGATCTGTCAACGTGTGCTCGAGCAGAGTATTGACCCTGGATGCTTCTGTGTGTCACTCTGAATGGCAGTCTGTTGGATGACTGGTATGATGTAGTTGTTGAGCGGCTTCACTGCAAATATATTGTATGTTTCGGATATTCAATAAAAACATATTTTTTTAAATAACTAAGTATTCAGTCCTTTGTTGAAGCACCTTTGGCAGCGATTACAGCGTTGAGTCTTCTTGGGTATGACGCTACAAGCTTAGCACATCTGTATTTGGAGAGTTTCTCCCATTCTTCTCTGCAGATCCTCTCAATCTCTCAGGTTGGATGGGAAGCATGCTGCACAGCTATTTCCAAGTCTCTCCAGTGATGTTTGATCTTGTTCAAGTCTGGGCTCTGGCTGGGCCACTCAAGGACATTCAGAGACTTGTCCTGAAGCCACTCCTGCATTGTCTTAGCTGTGTGCTTAGGGTCATTGCCCTGTTGGAAGGTGAACCTTCACCCCAGTCTGAGGTCCTGAGCACTCTGGAGCAGGTATTCATCAAGGATCTCTCTGTACTTTGCTCCGATCATCTTTCCCTCGATCCTGACTATTCTCCCAGTCCCTGCTGCTGAATAACATCCCCACAGCATGATGCTGCCACCACCATTCTTCACTGTAGGGATGGTGCCAGATTTCCTCCAGACGTGACGCTTGGCATTTGGGACAAAGAGTTTAATCTTAGTTTCATCAGACCAGAGAATCTTGTTTCTCATAGTCAGAGAGTATTTAGGTGCCTTTTGGCAAACTCTAAGCGGGCTGTCATGTGCCTTTTACTGAGGAGTGGCTTCCATCTTGCCACTACCATAAAGGCCTGATTGGTAGAGTGCTGCAGAAATGGTTGTCCTTCTGGAAGGTTCTCCCATCTCCACAGAGAAACTCTAAAGCTCTGTTAAAGGGACCATCGGGTTCTTGGTCACCTCCCCGACTAAAGCCCTTCTCCCCCGATTGCTCAGTTTGGCCGGGCAGCTAGCTCTAGGAAGAGTCTTGGTGGTTCCAAACTTCTTCCGTTTAAGAATGATGGAGGCTACTGTGTTCCTAGGGAACTTCAATTCTACAGAAAATGTTTGGTACCCTTCCCCAGATCTGTGCCTCTACACAATCCTGTCTCGGATCTCTATGGACAATTCCTTCGACCTCGTGGCTTGGTTTTTGCTCTGTCAACTGTGGGACCTTATATAGACAGGTGTGTGCCTTTCCAAATAATGTCCAATCAATAGACTTTACTGCAGGTGGACTCCAATCGAGTTGTAGAAACATCTTAAGGATGATCATTGGAAACAGGATGCACCTGAGCTCGATTTCAAGTCTCATAGCAAAGGGTCTGAATACTTATGTAAATAAGGTATCTGTTTTTATTTTTAATACATTTGCAAAAATGTCTAAAAACCTGTTTTCACTTTGTCATTATGGGGTATTCTGTGTAGATTGATAAGGATTTTTATTTATTTAATCAATTTTAGAATAAGGCTGTAACTTAAAATGTGGAAAAGGTCAAGGGGTTTAAATACTTTCCAAAGGCACTGTATACAAACTACAAACGCAACACGCACATGATTTCAGAGATTTTGCTGAGTTACAGTTCATAGAAGGAAATCAGTCAATTGAAAAATATGAATTAGGCCCAAATCTATGGATTTCACATGACTGGGCAGGGGCACAGCCAGTGGTGGGCATAGGCCCAGCTAATCAGAATGAGTTTTTTCGCACAAAAGGGAAATACACCATCGTAGACAAATTAACATTAAATTCTCTGGAAACATCTCTGGTGGACATTCCTGCAGTCAGCATGCCAATTGCATGCTCTCTCAAAACTTGAGACATCTGTGGTATTGTGTTGCATGACAAAAATAGAGTGGCCTTTAATTGTCCCCAGCACAATGTGCACCTGTGTAATGATCATGCAGTTTAATCAGCTTCTTGATATGCCACACCGGTGGATTCATCAGGTGGATTATCTAGCAAAGGAGAAATGCTCACTAACAGGGATGTAAACAAATGTTTGCACAAAATGAAAAATAAGCTTTTGTGCATATGGAAAATTTCTGGGATCTTTTATGTCAGCTCGTGAAACATGGGACCAGCACTTTACATGTTGCGTTTATATTTTAGTTCAGTGTACAGCCGATGGCCTTTTGAGGAAATCTAACTCGATATTATTGACAGACTATGAAAGTTGAACCATTTCTGACAGTTAAAAAGACCACATGACAAGTCTGTCCTGAGGTAAACTAATGAGTCACAGCTCCCTCAGACTTGTCCATCAGCGTGTGAGAGCACAGCAATGACATTCAGAGTGAGCCAGAGATCTTAAGGCCGGTGCCTGGCATTCCTTCAATACATAACACTCAGCAACTCCTTATATACAGACTTCTCGTATGGATCCAGGCAATTAGCCAGACCACCTGGTCACGTCTGTGTCCTAGGGTCTGTACTGAAGTCTCTTTTGTTCACATCTCAAGAGATGTTGTCAACTTTTTATGTGACACGGGGGAAATTAGCCTGTTTGATTTGGGTTTGGTGTGGTGGTGATTAGTGCACTCAACGATTATCCAAGTTGACTACTGGAGTCACAGCCCAAAATCATATGACAACCAAACTCAGCTACCATACCCCCGTACTGCACAACCAAGGCATATACTGGGAATAGATGAAGGAGGTCAATCCTTCCATCTAGTTTCCCATCTCTATGTTTGAGGTGGTGGTTAGAGCATTGGGCCAGAAACCGATAAGGTTACTAGATCGAATCCCCGAGCTGACAAGGTAAAAAAAATCTGTTGTTCTGCCCCTGAACAAGGCAGTTAACCCACTGTTCCCCTGTAGACCGTCATTGTAAATAAGAATTTGCTCTTAAGTCACTTGCCTAGTTAAATAAAGGTTCAATTGAAAAAAGAATCAAATCCAGTGGTCTGATAATCATCATTTAAATGAGGTGTGAAGACTGCCTGGCTAGCAACTAATGCACATGCTGGGTAGGTAGTGGTACAGCACACAAAGCACAGTCTGACTGCAGGTGTTCTGGGCTGTAATAAGAGTGTCATTGACTGTAGAGTAGCTGACTGAGGAATAGAGGTAGTAAGACTATAGAGTAGCAGACTAGAGGCTCAGTCTGTCCTGATGCAACAACAGTGGTGATAATGGCAGGCTGAGTCAGACAGACAGGCTGAGTCAGACAGACGGCCAACTGTCTGTAGTGTCCTGACTCCTGGCTGAGCAATGAGCTATATCCTAGTCAGTGTGCCAGCTCACAGTATGCCAGTAATGATACAAATGTTTGCAATGTGGCTCAGTTGGTAGAGCATTGCGCTTGCAAAGCCAGTGTTGTGGGTTTGATTCCCACAGGGGACCAGTACAAAGAATGGATGTACTAACTACTTACTGTAAGTTCCTCTGGATAAGAGTGTCTGGTAAAATGACCAACATTTTTCATAATGTACAGTATTACTGTTAGCTGGACTCATTCGTATATAAAAAGGGCATACCTTCAAATTTAAATAAAACAAATAACACTTGATGTACATAATGAAACTAGAACTTCAACAGGTCAACAGTGACGTGTTGTGACCTACAGGTAATGTGATTGATTTAATGGAAACAAAGTCAATCCTCCCACAGAACACATTATATTAGTGCATGTCTGTGACGAAGGTAAATTGTCAAGTTGGGCCTCTTATAACAGAGGAGTTAAGAACAGCCTAAGGTTAGTATGTAGATGATCATATAGAATGGTCTCTTTTATCCCTTAGCTGCTTCGGAGGAACTTTGCTCGCAATAATGTCGTCCTCATGCCCATCTTTTTCAGGGGGTAAACTTCCTATGCTTACAGAACACAAAAGAGGCGGATATCCTGGGAGTGACAACAGGGGGACTTCACCCAAAAGGTCATGTCCACCCAATGCTCCTTTGACCTCACAGCTATGTTGAAGGGACCAGGTATGGTGAACATGACTTGCCAAGCGGCACACATCAAATAGATCAAACACGTTCTGCGTTAAAGCATTCAACAGCAATGGAAAGCTAAATGCACAGTTATAGCCTACATCCAACCCTCTCCTAAATCATTTTTTACAACCAGACATAACATAGAGAGGAATAAATCCTCTACCAAAACAACAATACGTCTGCTACATAAATGTCATTACTTACCTAGAAACTTTGTTTTGAACGAATAAACCCATTGTTTTTAGTCCATTTTCATATCTCACTGAGAGTGCATAACATTCTGCCAGTCTGTGATGCATGCGCACAGTATGATCATGATGGATGGGTGGTTGGGGTGAGGGCTGTGGTGCAGCAGGATTAGTAGAAGGCCTTGGCTGGAGGCCCTGCAGAGTTAATGAGTCAGATTAGTCCTTATTGTGTGTTCCCAGGGATTAGCACACTGGCCACACTGAAGTCTCCTCATGTCAACCAAGAGGTGGTTGGTGGGGGGGGGGGGGGGGGGCAATCGAAGGAGATGGGCATATTGAGACGGAGGACAAGAGACCTTTATCAATTGTGTGTGTTTCGGTCTGATTGTTTGTGTAAACAGTGCTCCAGCTAGGGGGCGTTGGTAGGGGGGCACAAATTCTTCCCCAGGAGATACAGGAAGGAAGTATTTAGCACTAGGGAGAGGTAGATATGTCTGGACCCCACCCAAAAGCGATAAGAGAGAGGATCAGGCTGGGGCCGGCCAAATCATCATCATGCCAGTATCTGCTCGGAGGCTGAACTTTCATTATTTTATTAATTGAAACACACAAAGTAAACTTTCTGTGAAACACTGATGTACGGAAGCAGAGGGAGCACTAAAAGCAAATGGAGCATTTGAAACACTCAGGGGTTCCAGGAGGTGGAGGAGTGGCACTAGTCGTCCACACAGGAGAGCTAGTAGGGGAGAGTGTGTGTACATGTTCCACTACGCGGGGGTGGCTCTGACAGATTGTGGTGATCCCCGTTCTCAAGAGAACCTGCAAACAGACACTTTCACTTCCTGTTGTAACTGCCTGTATATCTTCACTGTCTGTACTGTCTTTACCACCAATGGAAAGGTGTTGAATTCAACATGGCGCTGCATACAGCATGTTCCTCATCGTGTCTTCATCCATACTGTAGGTTCCATGACCCAGTTGAATATATTTCTTCCTCCGATCCAGTGGATTCAACGGCTAAACTGTTGAATATATTTATTCCCCTTTAAAATCAGGCCCCTAAAAGTTAAGGATTTTAGGGAGGTTAATAATTGCTGACAAATCAGAATATTTGTCTGCAATATGGTCCGGCACGCAAACAAACAGGGTCAGACAGAGCCATACAGGACAAACACCCCACGATGTAGGAAAAACAACTCAGGCAAAACAATGATTAGAGATTCAACACAAAACTCTCAATGAGGATGGAGAACCTGGCATCTGTCCAGCCAGTGTAGACGTGTTCCTCAGTGTAGTACTGAGGCCTGCTCTGCTCCTTCCCAACTCGTCAAACTGTCAAATCTATCAAAGTACCAGCCTTTCCATAACTACCGCAGAGCAGTAGACAACACATTCCGGAGAGAACACAATAGATAATTACATCATCAATGGAAAACGTTAAAACACTTCTCACTGTTTAGACTGATCTGACTGCTCTACTACGAGGACACTAAACACTGACCCATGAGCAGCAGGCCCCTGCCTCAATGTGTCTGTCTGTATGTATTTAGTGCTGGCAGGTGCATAAATTTCTCCACTGAGTCAAAATGACAATGGGTTAGTGATGTAATCAGCCAAATGATACACATAGCATATACAAACCCCAATGTATGCGCTGGTGACATCTATATGCAGATGGTTCTTCTTTGCTAGCGCAGACGGAGCTGTTTGACATAAGAGTCATTGAAATGGCTTCAATACCTTGGGCTTAGTAGTCTACAAGCAGCTTTATTATCCCACCGTACAACGCAATTACCGACGTGCCTGTTCGGCAATGCTTTGGTCGGATAGTTTTGATTCGGAATGCACCGTTTACATCTACAAACTAATTAAATTTGGTAAACAATAAGCAGGGCTGACATGTTATCTTTTTTCCGTGTAATTCAATTGGGGGAAAACAATCATGGCTATGCATGAAGGTGGATTTAAACAGGCGTTTGCAAGTTACAGTGAACATGACAAATAAGACGGCAATATCTTGTCTCATCCTTTGCCGCACAGCTGGGTGTAACAGCAGGCCACTGCAGACTGTAGTGCCTTCAACTTAGGTCAGAATGGGGCATTGGCACAACCAGAACAGAACCATCCTCAGTCCGGATCATTTCCCTTGTGTGGTGAATTGCATATAATATGTTCTACTGCTAGTCTGAGATAAATACTTGGTCTAGAAACTTGGGTTAGGGAATGCCCTACTTACACCCCCAGTAAATTGAATATTTTTTAAGCTAGGCTCTTTTCCATAAAAATAAACCTTGCTCAATCTCATGATTACACTGCTTGGTAGCCTACTAAGAGGGAGAACCTCAGATGTTCTTTTTCATTCTTCCAACAATTTAAACATCTTATGAGTCAAATCCATATGGGCAAATCAATGCACACCACTCACCATAAGGGGCAAATCAATGCACACCACTCACCATATGGGCAAATCAAGGCACACCACTCACTATTTCTAATTGTAACATAATATGGTATTATTATGTGACGAAACACATTGGAGGCTTTCAGATTTCCTGTTTTTGTAGGGAATAAGGGGAAGATTTATCCTGCTTATCTCCCATGGGCAGGCAAATGAGAAGCAAAGGAAACCTGATGAGCTGAAAGGGTAAATATTAGGGGAAAAACCCTAGAAACCCCATTCTTAAAAGAGATACTGCTGCATATCTATAAAAACAGCCTTTATTATTTCCTAATTAATGGGATCGTTTTTAGATGGACATGTAGTCAGACACTACAGATCGGGTCCCCTATATTTTGATAAATATGTCTATCATAATAATTAAGGCTACCATTTGGCAAATCCAAAAATTATTTTAGGTTGAATAGATTGTTAGATGTGTACATGAGCAAATATGTTTAAAAAGATGACAAGGGAAAGTTGATTCAACCGTCTTCAAAAGGGATGCGATTTTACTAGTCTCTGCTCTTCAGACCACGGCTGCCCAATTCCGGTCCTGGAGGGCCGAAACACTTCTGATGTTTGTTTCTACCTGGCTGTTAATTGCACTCACCTGGTGTCTCAGGTCTGAATGAGTCCCTGATTTGGAGGATGAAAACCAGAATGTTCAGGCCCATTAGGGCCGGAATTGGGAAGCCCTGCACTAGAACGACTGGTTGCCTCCCACAATGTACTTACTACCTCTCTATTTAGTACTTACGTAAAGCGAAGGTGAGACTGCGATATGTGGTGGGATTTGTAGGCCACATTAAAACCAACATTGTAACACGGATAGACAACATAGAAAAATATAATTTGAAATGCGCCACCTAAATGTATGCTCAGAAAATGTGACTTTTTTACACTGGGGTAGCCTACCACAAAGAGAACATTCCTCTCAGTAGTTTACATCTTATTATCACTTGGGCAAACCCAAATTAAGAATGCGTCTTACCTGTTTGTAGGAAAACGTATACCAGTAGACTCGAAATATAGAATGAACGTATTCTAGAGACGACTTCGTAGTGGACGAATTCTTCTCTTGTCCACTGCAGTTAAATTGTAATTCCACTGCGAGCGAAATGTTCTCTGGGTCACCGTGCGCTCTTGAGGGCTTGCTTTTGAATGCGGAAAAGATGTTCATCAAGATGCTACGGTGTACTCACACCCACATGAAGAGCGAACAGAATATAGTTATATCGGTTTTGCCCCAGCCATTCCCCCTCTCATGGATCAACTGATTGTTAGGCGCTTATGAGTTGCACAATTATGTAACAACTGGGGGAATATCAATCAAATGCGTCTCACTGTGTGAAATACAGCTCATCGTGGTAGTGAGGGACATCTACTGCCAGTCTACATAGCAGCATTGCACTTTGTCTTCTGTGGTGCGTGAACACTTTTCCAATAAAATAAAAAAATATACTTAAACCACTGACTAGATAAAGCAAGCAACACCTGTCAGGGAAGACATGTGCTGTGTTTATACACGCAGCCCAGTTTATTTTTCCACTCATTGGTATTTTGAAAAATCACATCAATATATTTTTCAATGACGATTAGATTAGTGCACAAACTATCAGAATTATGCTGCCTGTATAAACGCAGCCCACGTGACTCCCCAGATTAGTGTTGCTTGCATGATTGTCTTTACATCTATTGGTTTAAGTACATTTGTCTGTTCCCCCAGTGGTTTTGCAAATTTTCCTACTAATGGAGGTATTACTTACCTTCTGTTACCGCTTCCTTCCTGTTAGGGGAGCAGCAATATACCTTAGGACGTCCAGGAGTTTCAATTATTGTACTGTGGGTTTTATTGCATGGGTTTGAATAGCTGTAGAAACTACAATTTGGATGAGTCGATACAGTTTTGTTGAAGTACTTGCAGTGAGAAGATATGATTACAGATTGTGACGGCACAGATAAGTCATTGGGTGTTCCCTGACTTGTTTCCTAAGTGTCAAATCAAATTCACAGATATATACTGCATTTAGGTCCAAACTGTACTTTTCCAAGACAATATTTTTAACCATCTAAAAACGCCCAAATATGTTGTCTGACATATTTGCTAAAATAGTAATTGTAGCTAAAATTAGACATTCCTACTATGTGTATAAATGTAATTACAGCCAGTGGATCATCTTGTGTTTCACAACCCTGGTTCTCCAGTAGCCCCAACAGTAACCCTTTTTATTGTAACCCTGGACAAGCACACCTGATTCAACTGATCATCAGGCAGGTAGCCTATTGGTTAGAGCTTTGGGCCAGTAACCGAAAGGTTGGTGGATTGAATCCCCGAGCTGACAATGTAAACATCTGCCAATCTGCCCCTGAGCAAGGCAGTTAACCCACTGTTCCCCGGGTGCCGAAGACGTGGATGTCGATTATGGCAGGCCCCGCACCTCTCTGATTCAGAAGGGTTGGGTTAAATGCATTGTTGTACAACTGACTCGGTATCCCCCATTCCCATCAAACCCTCAATGAGTTGTCAAGGGCAACAACAAACCTGTTGTGGTTATGGAAACAGAGGTTATCTAGTGCACAGACAGTGCATTCGGAAATGACTTTATCCACATTTTCTAAAGTCAGACTTATTCTAAAATGGATGTTTAAAAAGAAAATCAACACAAAATACCCCTTAATATCAAAGCAAAAAAGGTTTAGACATTTTTGCAAATTTATAAAAAATAAAACATACCTTATTTACATAATTATTCAGACCCTTCGCTATGAGACTCAAAATTGAGCTCCAGTGCATCCTGTTTCCATTGATCACCCTTCATGTTTCTACAACTTGGGAGTCCACCTGAGATAAATTAAAATGATTGGAAAGGCACACCTGTCTATATAACGTTTGACAGTGGAAGTCAGAGCGAAAACCAAGCCATGAGGTCGAAGGAATTGTCCGTCGAGCTCCAAGACAGGATTGTGTCCAGGCACAGATCTGGGGAAGGTTACAAAAACATTTTGAATGTCCCCAAGAACACAGTGGTCTCCATTATATGGAAGAAGTCTCTTCCAACCAAACAGAGCAAGCAGGGGAGAAGGGCCTTGGTCAGGGAGGTGACCAAGAACCCAAGTCTCTCTGACAGAGCTCCAGAGTTCCTGTGTGGAGATGGGAAAACCTTCCACAAGGACAACCATCTCCGCAGCACTCCACCAAATCAGGCCTTCATGGTAGTGGCCAGACAGAAGCCACTCAGTAAAAGGCACATGGCAATCTCCAAGCGGGCTGTCAAAAGGCACCTAAAGTACTCTGACCATGAGAAACAAGATTCTCTGGTCTGATGAAACCAAGATTGAACTCTTTGGCCTGAATACCAAGCATCACGTCTGGAGGAAACCTGGCACCCTCCCTACGGGGAAGCATGGTGGTGGCAGCATCATGTTGTGGGGATGTTTTTCAGCGGCAGGGACTGGGATACTACTCAGGATCGAGGGAAAGATGAAGAGCAAAGAACAAAGATCCTTGATGAAAACCTGCTCCAGAACGCTCAGAACCTCAGACTGGGGCAAAGGTTCCTACCAACAGGACAAAGTCCCTAAGCACACAGCCAAAACAACATAGAAGTGGCTTCGGGACAAGTCACAATGTCCTTAAGTGGCCCAGCCAGAGCCCAGACTTGAACCCAATCAAAAAAAACTTTGCACAGACCTGAAAATAGCTGTGCAAGACTCTCCCCATCCAACTTGACAGAGCTTGAGAGGATCTGCAGAGAATATGGGAGAAATTACCCAAATACAGGTGTGCTAAGCTTGTAGCGTCATACCCAAGCAGACTCGAGGCTGTAAATCACAGCCAAAGGTGCATCAACAAAGTACTGAGTAAAGGGTCTGATTACTTATGTAAATGTAATTTCAGTTTTTGCTTTGTCATTTTGGGGTATTGTGTGTAGATTGAGGGGGGGGGGGGGGGCAATTTAATTAATTTTAGAATCAGGCTGTAATGTAACAATGTGGATAAAGTCAAGGGGTCTGACTACATTGACTGACACTGAAGAAAAGGTCTAAATGCAGTATGAAGGTGCCAGCTGTGAAGAGTCGAGTAATGCCACCATCTACAGGTTAGTTGTGGAACTGCAATCAGATGTTGACATACCAGACATTTCAGCGAGGGGTTGTTGACACATTAACAAAGAGGTGTTTGTTTGCATTATATTCTGACCAAAAACTCGGCTCCCTTTTAAAGTAGACCAGCCACATATTAAAACAAAATGCCACAAAACAGCAACATTGGTACTGTACCTGACCAATTATACTTCCCCAATATCCCACTATCCAAATATAAGATACAAGAATATGGTCTCTCCTGTTAATACGTATAACATGTATAGTACTATATTTTCATATCATTAATAGAAAAATACATGAACAAATACACATTTTCATAATGGGTAAATTACCAAAGGGAAAATAATACCTCCCACACCTATGGATCTTAGACATATTTCAAGTGGAGAATCTTTCTAAAATCATTATGTCCTCTAACTGTAATTCTATGAGTCTGGGAGAACCTCTAAAAACCGTCACTGTTGTTGTATAGGGCTGTGTGTATGAATGAGTGATGTGTCCCCAGCCAGCCAGTAATCTATAGGGCTGTGTGTGCACGTTACCTGACTAAGGCATACTGCTAACACTGTTAGTGCATCCCAAATGGCACCCTATTCCCTATTTAGTGAAAGTAGTGTACTAATTTGAGAAATGGGTATAATTTGGAAAGAAGCCTGTCAACACATTGAGAGAGCAGCCAAGTAGAAATAGAATGCTGATGATTTATGTTGGCAATGAAACCCTAACCTGCCACTACTCAGATTAGCAGGCAAATGTGCACATATATATTTGCCTTGAATCCGTAGTATCCTGTAAAAAGTCAAACCATTCTTGTGATAATTTTTTCTCAAAACATTTCTGCGTGTTTGTCTTTTTTTGTACAAATCTTTGTATAATCTGATTACAACCAAAAAATAACCGCCCATCAAAAAAAATTGTCTCCACTTACAGATTGCATTTTGGGGTTTAGTCTTTCAATCTGTGTACTTTCCCCCCCCTTCTTTCTTCAATATAACATTTTGTAAATTTTTGTTTTTGTGTATTTTATTCTTTTTTTTAAACTTTTCTTGCTGAAGTTCGTTCGCCAGCCAAGTTCCAGGTATTGCTTGTCCAAATCTACATTACTTTCCAGACACTTATTCCTCCAAAACACCAGATGGCGCTATGGTAAAAGGCAAGATTTGTAGGTACTGGATGTGGTGTGTAGCTCCACTGTAGAACAGGTTAATGTCAAGGAAGAAAATTAGCATTTCTTTCAAGAACTAAGCCCCAGCATTTCCTATTTCTTTTTTTGGGATATTTTTCAGCTATAAAAAGATGCGTGTCGCTTGAGAGAAGGAAGATCCTTAATACTACTCCTCAGTCAGTGTGGAGTCTGGCAGCAGTCAGTCTGTCAGTCTGTTGCAGAGCAGACCCAGACAGCCCTATCTGCAGAGGTCCTGGGCCTCTGAGTGCTGCTGAGGTTTCCTCTTCTTGAAGTTGCCCTGGTAGTGTGGCTTGCTGCTCGGGTGGCTCTTGATGTTGGATGAGGACGAGTTCTGCTGGAGGTGGTGGGTGTTTTTACTGGACGAGCGGATCAACCTGGCCTGGGAAACAAGACAGACACACAACTAGTTAGATCAGTAAACAGATCACTGGTAGGCCTGTGTGTGCCATTGAAATGTAAAATGTAAATGGTTATCTATGTACCGACAGTGTGTTGTAACGCTCAGGTCATAAAAGTTCAAGGCATTTGTAGGTACAGTAACAGAGTTTTTCAGTGGTTGACTTAGGCTTCGTCAAGCTGACCCTACCTTGCCCCCCTTGTCAGTAGGAGTGCTGGTGGTGTGCCTCTGTGTTCTGTGATTGGTCACGCCACCTGAGGATTCTCTGTGGGCGCTGGAGCCCCGCCCAGGCTGTTGCTTCACTGTCTTACAGGGCGTCCCGTCAGAATCCTGGGGACAACCAATCAGGTCAGCAAGCAATGGGTGCATCACATTAAATGTCGTGTTAAGAGTTGATTTCCTCAGGTATTGTGGTTTTAGTGTGCACACGGTTTATTTGAGTGTAACAAAACTCACAACGTCGCTGGAACTGGATACCGTGGAGGATGAGGATGACACTAATGAGGAGTTGGAGGAGGTCTTGCTGTGAGATGCAGTCACCTCCTCCGTCAGGTTGTTGTTGCACTCATCCAGCTGCTGAGGCTTCACTAACAGTGTGACATCATTTCCTACAACAACAGCACATGGACAAACAGTGGTAAGACAATGTGTGTGTGTTTTAGATTGACTAAATAGCAGTCGGACTTCACTGATCTACAAATCACCTTGGATCCCAAACAACTTCAAACGTAATTAAGATGACCAATTTTGCACCTTGTCTTACTGAAACTGATCCCCTCAAACACACTATCAACTCGATAGATCTGAGACAGTGTCAAGACTCACAGTAGTACTGTGAAAACATACCATTCAGGGCAGGTTCATTCTGAGACTGTGGTCCCCAGAGCTTGGTGATCCAGTCCCTGTATTCAGCCACTTCCTGGGTCACCCGGATTATTCTGCCAAGTATACTGGAGGAAAGAAAATAGGACATATCAGATTAGAAGAACTTGTTTGCAGTAGTTCAAAGAGAGTATTTAATAAATAAGATTTTTTAAAGATAGCAGCCAAGGAATGTGAGAGCTGTCGTTGGTTAAAGCGAGCCCTAGCTCACCATCTCCTCACCTCTCAGACTCGTTGTTTGGGTAGTACTTGGCGATGGGCGATACGGCGTGGTTGAGCACTATGTAAGCATAGTCAAAGGCCTGCTTCACCTGCAACACACCGTATGAGCTGCGGCCAACGTCGTTATCTGCAGGAGGCAAGATGCATGCTTAGATCATCTATTTGGGAAGAGTGACAGATTTCAGACATTGTCTGATATTGAGCTGACTTTTTAGCCTTTGTATGGGCACCTGGGACCTCTAGCCGTCTTATTCATGCCCGTTAAAGTGTGTGATTCTTAGGTTTAGTGGTATCAGTAGTTGACGGATGTTACGGATCTTGAGCGTCACAGTGCTAAAAAGAGGTATCACCTGTGCAAGTGCACCCATGCTGAATGGAAGGCCATGTTACCTGGTGCTAGGGGGTCCTCAATGAAGAGCATGGAGGGCCTGTAGAGGTCAGTGCTCTTCTGAACCTCGTCTTTGGCCACATAGCTGCCGCCATCTTTGATTCGGATGCCCGTCTTCAGGTAGTTGAAGTGGCGCCCATAGAGCTCAAAGAACTCTATAAGGAGAACGCCCACGTTGGCATTAGGGCTACAGGCATCTTCTCTGTAGTGAAGCTGAAATACAAGGGCAGAGGATAAGAGGTCAATTCCATAGAGGAACAAGCCAAATCATTTTAGTTCACTGAATGAGAAAGACTTAAAATGTGTCAAAAGTCTGTTATAGATAGTAAATTAGTAATGTTAGATGCGATCTATCCTGCACTGTGTGTGTGGGCTACTTGAGAGAATAGCAGAAGTCTCTCACCTGCAGGAAGCTGACAGCCATAAGGAAAAGGCTGTAGGAGCCGATCCCTCCAGTGAAAACCTCATTCAGATCCCTCTGGAGCAGGAACTGCTTCAGCACCAGAACCAACTTTGGAAGCACTGGGTATTTCTTATGGATAAAAGAAACACGTGGTTATGGTTAAACCTGTGGTTATGGTTATAGTGCCCTCTAGAGGGGAATGTCTCAGACTAGGACATTGGGTATGGCTGGATTGAGGGACTGAGGAGACGTAGTTAAGTGTATTAGCTATCAACACCTCCGTCAGAACCCAAAGAACCTGACAAATATACAACAATCTATGCATGCTAACTGTCAAGCCTGTTTCATCAGCTAGGTCTTACCGGACTGCATTAGGTAAAAGCAATGTACCCTGAATAAGAGATGCCTGCTTCACTTACCTTTTTGTAGTCTTTGATGAGAAGGGCAGCTTTAACTCCGTTCTTCACATTGAAGCTGATGTCCACCTTCACCTCTGTGCGGAAGTCTGTCAGCTTGATGATGGGTACCTGGAACAATGGAACACAGTGATGAGGATGGATTTACACATAGTCACTGGAGGCAATGACACACTGCACAGTTAGTATGCATGCACAACATGCAGATGACTCAACACTATACACGTCAGCTACCACAGCAACTGAAATGACTGCAACACTTAACAAAGAGCTGCAGTTAGTTTCATAATGGGTGGTAATGAATAAGTTAGTCCTAAATATTTCCAAAACTAAAAGCATTGTATTTGGGACAAATCATTCTTTAAACCCTATACCTCAACTAAATCTTGTAATGAATAATATGGTCATAATATTGTAATGAACTGTCATGGTCAAAACATATTGACACAGCAGTAGCTAGGATGGGGAGAAGTCTGTCCATAAAGCGATGCTCTGCCTTCTTAACAACACTATCAAAAAGGCAGGTCATACAGGTCCTAGTTTGGTCACACCTGGACTACTGTTCAGTCGTGTGGTCAGGTACTACAAAGAGGGACTTAGGAAAATTGCAATTGGCTCAGAACAGGGCAGGACGGCTGGCCCTTGGATGTACACAGAGAGCTAATATTAATAATATGCATGTCAATCTCTCCTGGCTCAAAGTGGAGGAGAGATTGACTTCATCACTGCTTGTATTTGGTGATAAGTATTGACATGTTGAATGGACGGAGCCGTCTGTCTAAACTACTGGCACACAGCTCGGATACCCAAGCATGCCCCACAAGACATGCCACAAGAGGTCTCCTTACAGTCCCCAAGTCCAGAACAGACTATGGGAGGCACACAGTACTACATAGAGTCATAACTACACAGTACTCTATTCCACATCAAGTAACTTATGCAAGCAGTAAAATTACACTTTAAAAAACACATAAAAATACACCTTATGGAAGAGCGGGAACTGAAGCAACACAAACAAAAGGCACAGACACATGCATACAAACACACGATAACGTACACACTATACACACACTTACACAAGGATTTTGTGTTGTAGATATGTGGTAGAGTAGGGGCCTGAGGGCACACACTTAATGTTGTGAAATCTGTTGTAAATGTATTGTAATATAAAAAAATAAAAAAAGTATAACTGCCTTAATTTTGCATGGACTCCAGAAAGAGTAGCTGCTGCCATAATACATACAAACATACCGTGGCCTTGTCCAGCACTTTGATGGAGTTCTCGTCAGTCACGTTTTTCTTCCGCAGGGCCTCTTCCAGGGTCCAAAGGGGCAGGTTTTCCCAGTTCCCAAACACCACCAGATCGATGTCACTAGGAAGTGGAGTAAGTAGTAGAGGTCAGAGCAACATCACATTCGGATCTGAAGAGAGGACTCTCCAGTTCACTTTCACACACGGCTTATTGTCACTAATCCAGAGTCCCCAGTTACAGTGTGTGTGTGTGTGTGTGTGTGTGTGTGTGATGTCGGAGCGGAGAGCAGTCTGGCTCGTCAAGAAACCAGGTTAAAAAGGCTTTGGATCAGCAGCGCTAAAATGACCACAGCCTTAATCCCAAAAAACAAAGGCAAATAATTACACAATGGCCAGCCACATCTTTCTCCATATAACCACTCAAAGGGGTGGATTCTGAACACAGTTAAATGTGTGTAAAATTAATCCCTTTTTATGCACTTCTCTCAATACGTATGTATTCGTACCTTGAACTTAAAAGAAAACTCCACCCAAAAACGATATTTTGGTATTTGTTTCATTAGTCCATTGCGGTTATAGTCCCAAAATGTTTAGCATGTCAGCAATCAAGTTTAAGATGTATAACTTTAAAAATACAAAAATACAGCCAGTATGATGCATTTTGCCTTAAATGATGCAAAACACAGCATCATATGATGCAAAATGTTACGCAACTGAATAAGGCATGTCTGAATACCAAATACTGATTAGTGTGTAGGAAAGGCCTAAGAGCTTACCCACTTGGAACAGATGTCAGTTAAACATCTGGTTTGGATTTACATGTGGTTGAGTTGTCACCTAGCATAAATTAAATAAGTGAAATGAACAAAAACAATCACCTGTCATTGGATTTAGGTTAAAAAATAAATTCCTTTACGTTGATTGCTTTTTCAAAATCAAATTAAATGTTTTTTTTTTAAGTTATGTGAAACAATGTTGATTAAACCCGTTTTTGCCCAGTGGGTAGTTTTTGTAGTTTAACCCCATCAGACCCGAGAACCCAGCAAATATCTGCTTTTCATTTATCCGCATGTCCAGCCCTTATACAATGCCTTTCGAAAGGCTATGAGACTTGGAATTGAATTCAGGTGCATCCTGTTTCCATTATTCATATTTGAGATGTTTCTACAACTCAGAGTCCACCTGTGGTAAATTCAATTGATTGGACATGATTTGGAAAGGCACACCTGTCTATATATACAGTGCCTTGCGAAAGTATTCGGCCCCCTTGAACTTTGCGACCTTTTGCCACATTTCAGGCTTCAAACATAAAGATATAAAACTATTTTTGTGTGAAGAATCAACAACAAGTGGACACAATCATGAAGTGGAACGACGTTTATTGGATATTTCAAACTTTTTTAACAAATCAAAAACTGAAAAATTGGGCGTGCAAAATTACTCAGCCCCTTTACTTTCAGTGCAGCAAACTCTCTCCAGAAGTTCAGTGAGGATCTCTGAATGATCCAATGTTGACCTAAATGACTAATGATGATAAATACAATCCACCTGTGTGTAATCAAGTCTACGTATAAATGCACCTGCACTGTGATAGTCTCAGAGGTCCATTAAAAGCGCAGAGAGCATCATGAAGAACAAGGAACACACCAGGCAGGTCCGAGATACTGTTGTGAAGAAGTTTAAAGCCGGATTTGGATACAAAAAGATTTCCCAAGCTTTAAACATCCCAAGGAGCACTGTGCAAGCGATAATAATGAAATGGAAGGAGTATCAGACCACTGCAAATCTACCAAGACCTGGCCGTCCCTCTAAACTTTCAGCTCATACAAGGAGAAGACTGCTCAGAGATGCAGCCAAGAGGCCCAGCCAAGAGGCCCATGATAACTCTGGATGAACTGCAGAGATCTACAGCTGAGGTGGGAGACTCTGTCCATAGGACAACAATCAGTCGTACATTGCACAAATCTGGCCTTTATGGAAGAGTGGCAAGAAGAAAGCCATTTCTTAAAGATATCCATAAAAAGTGTTGTTTAAAGTTTGCCACAAGCCACCTGGGAGACACACCAAACATGTGGAAGAAGGTGCTCTGGTCAGATGAAACCAAAATTGAACTTTTTGGCAACAATGCAAAACGTTATGTTTGGCGTAAAAGCAACACAGCTCATCACCCTGAACACACCATCCCCACTGTCAAACATGGTGGTGGCAGCATCATGGTTTGGGCCTGCTTTTCTTCAGCAGGGACAGGGAAGATGGTTAAAATTGATGGGAAGATGGATGGAGCCAAATACAGGACCATTCTGGAAGAAAACCTGATGGAGTCTGCAAAAGACCTGAGACAGGGACGGAGATTTGTCTTCCAACAAGACAATGATCCAAAACAAAGCAAAATCTACAATGGAATGGTTCAAAAATAGACATATCCAGGTGTTAGAATGGCCAAGTCAAAGTCCAGACCTGAATCCAATCGAGAATCTGTGGAAAGAACTGAAAACTGCTGTTCACAAATGCTCTCCATCCAACCTCACTGAGCTCGAGCTGTTTTGCAAGGAGGAATGGGAAAAAATCTCTCGATGTGCAAAACCGATAGAGACATACCCCAAGCGACTTACAGCTGTAATCGCAGCAAAAGGTGGCGCTACAAAGTATTAACTTAAGGGGGCTGAATAATTTTGCACGCCCAATTTTTCAGTTTTTGATTTGTTAAAAAAGTTTGAAATATCCAATAAATGTCGTTCCACTTCATGATTGTGTCCCACTTGTTGTTGATTCTTCACAAAAAAATACAGTTTTATATCTATGTTTGAAGCCTGAAATGTGGCAAAAGGTCGCAAAGTTCAAGGGGGCCGAATACTTTCGCAAGGCACTGTGTGTGTGTATATATATATATATATATATCCCACAGTTGACAGTGCATGTCAGAGCAAAAACCAAACAACGAGGTTGAATGAATAGTACGTAGAGCTCCGAGACAGGATTGTGTCTAGGCACAGATCTGGGGAAGGGTACCAAAACATTTCTGCAGCATTGAAGGTCCCCAAGAAAACAGCGGCCTCCATCATTCTTAAACGGAAGAAGTTTGGAACCACCAAGACTCTTCCTAGAGCTGGCTGCCCGGCCAAACTGAGCAATCGGGGGAGAAGGGCCTTAGTCGGGGAGGTGACCAAGAACCTGATGTAAAAAAATGTAAAAAACCTGTTTCTGCCTTGTCATTATGGGATAGTGTGTCGATTGAGGAAAAAAAAAAACAATTGAATCAATTTTAGAATAAGGCTGCGACCTAACAAAATGTGGAATAAGTCAAGTGGTCTCAATACTTTCCCGAAGGCACTGTATTTAGCCTCACAATTAAGTGTTTTATTGTGAGGATAAAACAATGACAAAACAGTTGCATCTGAGTTTTTAATTTTTTTTTTTTTAAGTCTGCCAAAGTAAAAACCCGATTTTAAAAAATTATATGAATGCAGTAAGTATAGAAATAGTTTTTTCACTGGGAAATGAATATCTAACTAGTCAGTGACAACTGTGTGGAGTTTGTGACGGCAACTGAGTTTATTACAGTATTATAGAAACTATGTCCTGGGATTTCCCATGATCTTCTTCATTCTTCATGTGCTTCTTCACCTGCATTGCTTGCTGTTTGGGGTTTTAGGCTGGGTTTCTGTACAGCACTTTGAGATATCAGCTGATGTACGAAGGGCTATATAAAATAAATTTGATTGATTGATCTTCTATGCAGAAGAACCCCTTACCTTCTAACGACACTTATGAGCATCAGAGAAAAACAGATGGCTTTTAAATAGTTTGTAGCTCAAACTGTAACTCAAGACATTTTGGTAGAACAGACTAAATCAAATGGTTCAACCCAGAAGTCCGTAGCTCAAACAAACACTGTTTAAAAGTGGTTAGAAGTCCAAAACACACCAGCGATAAGGTGGGACTCATTGGGTTAAGGGTCCGTTTACACTTACTAATGGTGCGCGGGTCAGCTGCTTGTTCACCTGCCCGCTATTGCTAATAACCCATCCACAACCGCCCAAGTATGTGAAAAAGTGAATCTGAGACCCGCAACTGGCCCTAACCCAGATTTTTTAAAGGTGTTGTTTTCTTTTTATTCAGCCCGCCATCCACCCACCCTTCATCCACACAATATTTAAACCCGACCGCCCCGCGGTTATATCCGCAGGGTCTGCAGGTTATGAGTCAACACGCATATCACCAACACACTATAAGAGAGATTATGATAGGAAGGCCATTATGTACTCCATTACCTGGATCAAACAGCTTACCTGGTTGGCAGATAGAGGCCCGTGCTGAAACTCCCAAACACTTGAACCTGTAACAAAGTCAAATGTGTTATTCATTGATTTCACTTATCAATCAGATAAGCAAAGCTATGCACTAGCTTTGAACTGATACAATGGCAGGTCATTTGTTAGAAAATAAAGACAAATGATTTGTTTTGACTTCTGTCATGTCACGTGACAACAGTCTGATACTTGGAGACAGGTGTCAACTAAAGCAATACAAATATAATATTTATGCTAAGTGGGGAGAGAGTCTAACATGCATCAACTTATTTCACCTTTTATGCAAGTCAGTGCACTGACAACCAGTCATTATCTGACAACCATGCAATGTTCTTGGGGGCAAAAAATGGGATCTGAACAAACCATTACTGTAGTTATGAGAACAATGATAAAATGCTTTAAACCCCAACGGTTTGGACAAAAAATAAATTAAATAAGCATTTTATTTAATGCGTCCAGATTCCAGACAAATATCCCACTTTATCTGAGCTTTGTGGGCATTAACCAATGTCACATCACATAACAGTATTTCACATTGGTTCTGAGGGCTCAAAAATAGCCTTTGCTTAAGCCTTAAACCAGCCATTATTCCCTCCTGGGCTGAGCTCCTGCCTGAACCGACCAAGGGGGTTAAAGCCTGGGCTCCAATCTGCTTACTAGAGGCAGGGCATGTGATTGTGATGTGGGTGGAAATGAGAGAGGTGATGGATTGCCACTGTGTCCAAAAGGTAAACTTAACTCATGGCTCGGCTCTCTACTGTATAAAGAGCTAGTGGTCATCACTTAAATTATTGAGAGACGGGGTGCAGTTAGAGAGGGAGAGAAAGACATGGTGGCCGCCTCCTAGACTAATTATTCAGCTATCTGGTGGGTTCACAGTAGTTCAGTTTACCCAGTCACAGACAGGTCTCGTATTGAGTGTGTGTGTAAAAGGTCAGGGGATTGCTGGGAGTCTTAGTCCTGTTCTTGTTGTGGACAGGATATAAACTGCTCTCCTGCCTCAGTGGATAGAGTAAGAGGTAGGAGCAGTACCAGGAACAGCAGTGGACTTTTCTGTTTAGCTCAGGGATGTGCAACTGTTTTACATTTTCTTTGATCAATTCCTGTGATACTACACAATTTGCCGTGGGACAGAGAAAAATGTGCAGTTTCACAGCGACTTCCCTGTAAATTCTACATATTTTGCCATAGGGTGAAGAAATGAAACGTCTTTATATGTCTGAGTAAGAGGGACTAACAAAATCCATAGGGGCCCCCCGGTTGGTAATTCGACCATGATTACTACAAGATAGCTGGCCACTAGACATTTTAGCTGACATGGGCTAATCGAGTTACTGTCAGTGACTGACATAAGAGAACTGCTGATGTACAACCTCATTTAGAAATTGCACCTTGTGTATTCTACTATTCCAACTCAACAGTAAATTGAGACCCAGACGGAGTTCATAAACAAAAAAAAGTGATCCGCGGGCCTACAAGACGGCAGTTGTCCATCCCTGGTACAGCTTGTACAGCTGAGAGCAGACACACACAGCTCTATCATCAGGCTCCAAGTCAGCAGGAATAAGGACACCTGAAGCCCTGTAGATTACAGGCCAAAATATAACACAGCAGGGAGATAAGAGCGGACCGACCAGGCACTTTCACAAATGGTTGCTGGTCACACGCCCCACCATATACGGCCTGTCTTTCCTCTTCATTACAGCTCAGCCTATAGGGAGAGAAAATAACTCTCCTACAGAGTCACGACTCCTTTCAGACAGCTATAGAGCCAGCCAGAGAAAGATGTAAAGACAGCAATTCTACATAGAGCAGCAAGTTCTCATGCTGTCTCTAGCAATGAAGGGAATTTGTAAAATGAGGGAACAGGAGATTGTGAGAATCTCAAGCAGCTTGCCGTGTGGGTGAGACCTGTCTGTGTAGCTAGAAACCACTTCCATTCCAAACCTTTGCTCTGCCTGTCACTTCTAGTAGTTGGTGTTGGCTTTTATGTAAGCATGAACTCTACATGGTTACAATATTTATTTGAACGACGACCCGTATTAGCCTGGGCCCAGAGCTTTTCAACTATGTTAAAGTTTCAACAACCAGAGGAGTTCGCTGTACACCAATAATGGTCAAACAGATCTGGGACCTGGCTAAACCTGTATGGGCTTAGGACTGGAACTGTAGCGATGCGAGTGATCTCTTACGTCAGCAGTGGGCCACAGGTCTTTGATGACCCTCTCGATCCTGTCCACCACCTCCATCCTCATCCTCTCCTCCTCTTCCCGAGGAGACATGTGCTTGTAGAAGTCATTGATCTCCTCATGGAGCCTGCAGAACACAGAATGAAAACAGCATGATCAGGGTTAGGGAGGGAGACAAAGACTGAGCGAGAAAAATAATAAAGGGAGAAAGTAGCATGGTCATGGGGATAGTAGGATAGAGTCTGAAACAGATCAAAATACACTGACAAAGATTGAAGGCAGAATATATTGATTGAAGGCAGAATATATTATAAGAGAAAAATCTAAATAACAAGTCTACAATACAATTGATGGGGTCTACAATACATATTTTATTATGCCAGTCAATGCAATTTGTTAACAACGTTCACAGGTAGCTCACTGAACAGCCACCAGAGACAATTACCCCGCCCTACCATGTAATGGAAATGGTGAAAACAGAGACAATTACCCCGCCCTACCATGTAATGGAAATGGTGAAAACAGAGACAATTATCCTGCCCTACCATGTAATGGAAATGGTGAAAACAGAGACAATTATCCTGCCCTACAATCTAATGAAAGTGAAAATCGAAATGACATTTCCTCAAACACACTAGGCGTTCGTGAGGAGTTAATTGCAAAGCATCATTATTACATTAACTGGCTTCTTTACTGGAGGCGTGTTATGTTAAAAGGCTAACTGCCAACACCTGTGTGCCAACAAACTGTAATCAAGTAGCATCTACTGAAGACTGGAAGAAATGCATTAACTACAGGATGATGAGAGACAGGCTGACGTGTGTGAGAAAAGATCAAGGCCACAATAATGCAATACATCTACACCTTTGGTACAAATCATAGGGCATATTCCCACTGTTAGGGCTATGGAACCCAAAGCAGTTGGCATAAATGTAATGTCCCTTGCCTGATTAAATAGTTTGGGAGGACAATGCTGATAAGTACAAGTGTTGCTGTCCTTGAGTTAAAAATGGGTGCTTAAATCAACAAATCGACTTTACTAAACGATCAACAGGGCTGTTTCCCTTCCCCCCCAATAAGTCAGTCAGGTAAACTTGGTGGGTATGAATGCCATGGCTCGTTTAGGGAGACCAGGGACTGTGCCAACTGTCAGATACATTACACAATGGCACAGAGACAAGACCGTGACTGGGCCAGTAATTGACTGACTGGGGTTATTTCTGCCTGCAATTCACCCTGCTGTCTGTCTATTATTAAAGCTGCAGATTGACCAACACACCTACCCACAGGGCCTAGACCAGAGCCTATATCAATAACACTAAAGACTGGGTCACACAAACATTCACACGCGGTACTGATTGCCGCCCACACACACACACACACACACGGTGCGGCCTAAACCAGCTGCCACCTCAAACTTTGACCCAACCAACACACGTCCTTGTTGTTCCAAACTCTACTGATTAGCTCTTGTATGTTCTGGCCAGTGCTTAGTGTGGGGACAGGAAGCGGAGCAAAAACAGAATGGAGAGAATCAAGCCAGTCAAAGGGGATTGGAGCAGACAACACGTGGACACGAGGTCTAACACTCAGTGACCAACCAACACAGTAAGGCCGTAGGGAAACTCAGTCATCGGAGAATAAAATACTTATTCTCTTTCCTAATCTTACAAAGGAAACTAACAGCTTGAGTTGAATAGCAAGCTGCACATCCAGCATTATGATTGTGAGTAGAGCAGAGGCAGCAGTCCTGTTGTGTGAGCTGCTGTAATGTGAGTGAACACCACATACTGGAGGGGGTGTACTAGAGGCCAGGACACCAGAGGGCTGGGCTGGGGCTGTCGTGGACTGGCAGTGGAGCAGGTCACTCTGCCCTGGCTGCCCCTTTACACACACAATCCCAGTTACCCACAGGGCCATGTAAACACAACACAGCACCCAGCCAATGACAGGCCTGCAGCACAGCTTCCTTTGGCAGGAAAATCAAAGAGAGTGGGAAAGAAATGGTAGCTACTTCTGAGCTTGTGTACCCGAGAGGGCTCAGCTGTGAGAAACACTAGTAGCTACTGTAGAGGAATCAGCCTGCTTGTCATTTGGGTAGCGCTCTGTGGAGCGCTGCGTTTTAGATAACAGTCTTCCCTGGCGCTTACAGTAGTCTGTGTTTCACCTAATCCTCATCGACACCCAGACAAACATTCCTGGTGTAGCAGCCAGGAGTCCTATTGAAGGGCCCTGACCCGGTTAGACCCCAGTCGACAGCAGCCCCAATCACCAGCCTGTCTGTTGGCCCAATCTACACAGCAGTCCAGCCAGCCAGACAGTCATGCCAGTTCAATGCCATCAGTCCCTGGGTAGAAGTACTCCTCCCTGATGTGATGATACCAGGCCTTTCCAGCTACATCACTGCAGGTGTTCATCCTCAAACAATGATCCCTTTATATTCACACAGAGGGGTGTATCACACAGCTTGTAATATAAACAATAGGCTGCTAAACTAATCTAACTTCTACACCTTTCCTCACCCAAGCACCAGCCTCTCCCATTTTTAGTAGGCCAAGCTAACTCCTCAGGGCAGGACCGGTAATCGTGTGTGAAGACACTCACCATGAGGTTCCCTGTCCTGAGGTACCATGAGCTGTTTTTCTGGACAGGACAGGGCCTCACATTACAGTGTATTCTGAGGTGACTGAAGCGGAGCACTATGCAGGGGATTCCTTCCTTCTCGTTCTATTGAATCTCTTCATTTCTGGTGTTGGTCAGACTGACATGGGAACAGGAGTTAAGTAACTTCAACACTTAACACACACAGGCAGCAACAGGCCCACAGATACGCTCTGCAGAGGCAACCTGGCTGACAGCATTCATCACGCCCAGTCAGTCACTGCAACAAAGACTGCACCGTGAACACACCTAGAGTCAACATAGCAAGGTATGACTAGTGAGAACTAGTGATGGGGGGGGAGAATCGATACAAAAGCGTCTAAATTAATGACAGATTTAATTCTGACTATTTTGGGGAAGTGTATACTGGCTAGTGTCTCAACATGGCCAAACAGTACTATTGCCGGTTGCTTTTTTTTTAAAAGAGAAGATGTAAGCACATTCGTTCGGTTTGCCGCCAGCTGAACTGAAGCATGCTGATGCCTTAAGTCACTCCATCTAGAGCCACCAGTAACAAGAGGACAGGGGAGGGGGCCGTCCTCAGACATACGGCAGGGGAGGGGGCCGTCCTCAGACATACGGCACGGGAGGGGGCCGTCCTCAGACATACGGCACGGGAGGGGGCCGTCCTCAGACATACGGCACGGGAGGGGGCCGTCCTCAGACATACGGCACGGGAGGGGGCCGTCCTCAGACATACGGCACAGGAGGGAAGCAGTCTGGCACTGGGTCAGGAGATACAGCCATCAGCAAGCCATTCATATTGAATTCACATATAGCCATTAACTTGGACACATTCAATTCAACTGACTGACACACGTCACATATTGATATGATGCGAACACACACACACTCTCACATACATACACACACTCCCACAGAAAGTCCATAGTCAAACTTCTGTCACACGTACCACACAATGACTGATATACACTGTTATCGGGGGAGATCAAACAAATCTCCCACCAATTTGGAGTCAATGGCAATAGAAATGTAGTGTGTGTGCCTGCCAGTCTCCTAGCAAATGTAGTTTTCACACTGCCAGCCTCCTACATTATGCTTATAACAAGCAAAAAACTGTGCAAGAGTCAGTTTCATTTCAGAGAGTCAGCCTAAGCATAGGCTCTCTAATCCAGCTCAGACTAGTGGTGCTGCTAAGTTTCATTTCACAGCAGCAGTGTTTGACTGGCTGTCCGTGTGAGAGAGAATGGGTTTCGTTTCAGGGTTAAGCCACATCGCCTCGTCACCCAGGGAACCGGCTTAGACCAGGGGGAGCAGCCCAGTGCCACTGGAGCATGTGACAAGCAAAGAGCAGGACTAGGCAAACGCATTTGGGAGCCCTGGGTTTGGAGGAATGGCTTTGCAACTGAAACAGGCAACATCTTTTCCAAGATATAGATACTGTAGTGTACAACTGAGCAGCAAGTGCCAGTAGGTTTCTGAGGCAGCAGAGTAGGTGTGGTGGAAGGAATATGTCTTCATATGAAAGAGGGGGAGAAGCATAACATCAGGATCTCATCTGAAAGTTTACAGTTGCAGTGGCAGACTGGTACTGCTTATTGACCAGCTGCTCAGATGGACTAACAGTATAAAGGTGTGTGAGAGTCAGAGGGCATGGCATGTCCGTGACATCTCAGTTCAGACACAGGCAGTAAAAGACAGAGGGAAATCAAACTGGCTGCCAAAGTACCTTTGAGAAGGAGAGGGTTCGCTGGCAGATGACTTTTCGAATGTGCAAGGCCAGCCCCCCCCGGTTTAGAACGGCCTCCACCGAACAGCATTAGAACAACCAGCTATAAATACTGCAGAAGGACCAGGGACAGAAATAACAGGGTACTGTACCATGCCCATGTTTCATAGCGCTGCCAGAAACAGTGAGAGACATGTCATCCAGCAGGCATTCTCTTGACGTGAACCTGCAAAAACTTTCCTCATTCACTGCGTATTAGGCAGTACCTCTGTTGGTAGTGCTACATGTGTAAATATGCCTCTCACACAAAAACATGAGTAGGCTAGCCTATGAGTGACAGGGCCAGCAATACACACAGTCACACACAGGAAAGGATATCAACCCAAACCACACAATGAACATAAGGTGTCCAATTCATTAAGCTTTCATCAATGCCTGACTTATCCTCCAGCAGCACTACGGTGGCTCAGACTGGCTACCATAACCAGAGGATTTGGGTTAAAGACAAGCGAGGGCTACGAGGACCCCAGTTGTCCCTGATCGTTAGTGACCTGCTTGGCCTCAGTGGAGTTATCCGGCACACACTAGCTGCGGTTGAAACCATGTGTTTAGTGCTGCAAAAAACGCTCCCGGCTCCACAGGCTCCAAAACATCTGGCGTGCTGGAAGTCCAGCCATAAACACTAGACTACTCTTATATTACACCATCCTCTTCAATTAAAGCCCTAAGGCTCGATCCACCATAACATCTAGGCCTATATTCAGAAGTACAGAGACCCATGGAGAGACACAGACATCAAAAGAACAATCTGATCTTTATTAATTGGGCTGCTAGATCTTGGGCTACCCCAAATACAATCTGCAGACACAATGCTAACAGATTTGAGCCATTAGCACTAATCTAAACATTAGCAACAAGAGTCTCGTCTACTCAAACTTGTGTGTTTGGTGTAAACGTACTGCATGTCATGTCCTCTGATCTCCATGACAAGTTCCACTCCATCTCTGAGCTCACCTATCAGACAAGCATAGAGATCTGTGGTACACAGGTTGCATATTGAGTTCATCAAGACTGGAGTGGAGAAGAGAGCACAAGGTGTGCTTTTCATCATTAGTCACATGGCATGAAGTGACACCTGTACCTTGATAGGTTTCTCTTAACCTGCCTGGTTGAAAGGCATTTATACAGGCTTATGAAAATGCAATTGTTTAAATACTGACCGTGAAAAGAGATTTCAAACATCCAATACTTTAACAATTACCATAATTTGAACAGAAACGGCCACCAAAAACACACAGCAGTCTCCAATAATTTAAACTTATTGTCAAACAGTACGACATTCACAAAATAAATATGATTGTCTTTCAGTATTGAATTTGTCTGGGCTGTAACAAAACAAGAAACAACTTGCTACCCCCTATGCTGTTCAGACTACATTAACTCAACGGCTTTCAAATCGACCAGATGGGGAGAACATATCAATCAAAAAACATTCCTCTTTGAGCACATGGGATCGCCGAGATAGAGGGATCCCCACACGTGCTGGTAGAGGAAAGGGTATATTACCCACAGTCCAAAGGACCAGCAGCATGTATAGCCCTCTGCAAGTCCTCGCCTCACCACCTGGCTGTATGCTAGAAGGAGGGTGGGGGCAAATGCCTTTTCTCAATTAGATTTGCAAGACATGTGCAAGCTGATTCAAAGGGGGTGTGGCAGATTTCAAAACTCTTCCGTGAAGGACTCAGGTAGGATACACTTGTGTTTGTTTCCTCGCCTAAAGGAGGCTATCGAGGAGGACCATCTTCCGTTTGCCTACTAACGAAATGACAAACTCAACGACTGCTTACCGGTTTCCGGGTCACGGAGGAGAAAAGATGGAGGACGGACATTTGCCCAAACTCCATTGATATCTCTAACAGCCAGCACAGACCGAGCCATAGCTCTATGAGTGGTGCTGTGTTGGGGTAACAAGAGGTGATATCTGGAAGCTGGAGCTGTGGGACTTAGATCATAAATCTCAGAGATGGTTATAAAAACAACAATGTGCCGATACTGATAGTCACCGAGCAATTAACAGCACATTTAGATGGCCCATGGGGTAAACATTGTACAAAACTAATCTGGCACTGTGTGACCCCTGTCCTCAACACATAGGACCAAGGCCTGGGTTGTGTTAAATAGCACACACGTAGGGCACACTGTAGCAAAAGGTAATGAAACAAACATTTCTTATTGGACAAGTTCAGACAGTCTCTCACTGTTTCAATCCATTTTTGAGAAGTTTTCTTCTGTTTTGTGCCTAGTGAACACAACCCAGGTTTTTCCACAGCTAGTTGTGTGTGACAGCACAGTGCAGCCATACAAATACTATTTTAGGCAGTCCACTCCACTCACACACCAATAACATTTCTGGGTCTTTCACAACAGCTTTTGTTTCAGTGAATCAGAGGTGGCAGAACGCCATTGCTGCTCCAGAGCTCATTGGATGGAGGGCTCTGTGACATCAGAGAAAGAGCTCAGGTTTCTCTCCTGGAGGGGCGGGTTTGTTTTGGGAGAGCGAAGCCAGGACATGCTCAGCGTGTGCTGCATGTAAACACAGCACCCCTTATACAGAGCGGCTGGACCTTCTGGGCTCAATCATGCAGTCCAACAACTCTGCACGCATTCACACACCTCCACCCCTATCCACCCTATCCCCACCCTCGCAACCAACAACAGTGCCTTACTCGTCCAAGGAAAATTGTTCATCTTCCCCCACCCTTTTCTTTCCCCTCCCCATCATATTGTGTATGCCACAGTGGTCAGTCACACTAATGCAAAATCAACCCCTTGACTAATGCGAGCCTGAATAGGCAATCCCTCAGGTATTGCACAGGAAAATGCACCTTGATGTGAATCACTTTCAAATTTTGCCCTCTCCAGTCAGGGACTTGGGGAAGAAAGCTAATGAAACGTTTCCACAACCAGAGATTACAAGCCTGAAAAACACTTTCTGAAAGAGACACTATCAATTGGCAGATATTTAGGCATTACATGTATATATTGTGAAATATATGTTCATTATGCAACTCAGTAACTAAACACTGTGAGCAGAATAAGAACCAGAAGTGTGGGAGACAGAGCCTGGTTGTGACTGTGATCCAGGCTGTATAGTAAAGGTTAGGGTATTAGAGTAATCACCAAGGAATGTCCTTATGCAAACAGTGTACTTTATATTACTATAAATGAGGATCAGCTTAGCTAAGACTTTGCTCTGGGCTCTTGCATGTTGCTAGCCTACGCTTGTCAGGCACGTAGAAGAGGGGGGAAAAAACGCCTCCACACCTCAGCCTTTAAAACAATACCCCACCCACCTCAGGACTTTTCTCTAGTTTAAACTAGTAAGAACTGCCTTTCTGAAATAGCTGTCTCATTAAATTTCTGTCACACTAAGATTATATAAACTAATTGGTCAATATGTTTTTTTCAAGGCAGACCTGGTCCTTTATACCTGGACGAATAAACAGAGGGGGGAATCAGGCAAAACAACAGTGATAAGATAAGGAAGGCATTTGGATGGTTGTAAAGCACATTTCATTTCAGCATCACGTCTGGGGAAATACCCTCTGTCATTACAGAGAAAATGGTTACAGTAACCTAACCTCTAACTGCTTTGTACCAACCTGACATATTGATCATAATCAGTCAGCTAGTATAGCCAACCTATATTAAAGACAGTGTGCTCAGGGCTCCCGAGTGGCGCAGAGGTCTAAGGCACTGCATCTCAGTGCTAGAGGCATCACTACAGACCCTGGTTCGATTCTAGGCTGAATCACAACCGGCCATGATTCGGAGTCCCATAGGGCGGTGCAAAATTGGCCCAGTGTCCTCCAGGTTAGGGTTTGACCGGGGTAGGCCGTCATTGTAAATAAGAATTTGTTCTTAACTGACTCACCTAGTGAAATATGGGTTACATAAAAATACTATACTAAGAGACTCTACTAAGAGGTCTGGACCTTTACGGCTGGGAGGGTATACTTGCCCTGTAGCTACACGGCCACAAGCCGAAGTCATTAAGAAATAGATACCATTTCCGAATTGCAACTTGGGTTTGTGGTTTGATGTGGGCCTGTTATGTTTGCTATATGTACTCTGACAGTTATCATTGTTGGTTCCTATTCACTCACAATAGCTAAGATATCCCTAAACAGCCACCCTATTATGACTTTGGCTAAAGGAATAAATTGTGTTTATGATGCCAAAGTTAGCTCTGAGGATGTGTGATTTGGAAGAAAAAAAACACGCTGTTTAATAAAGAACAAGTATTGTTCCTTCAACATAACATTGGCTACGATGTAGTAGTGTTGTCTCACATAAAAGAAGTCGGAGGCGATGCATGCTAATGGGTAGATCTGCTGTCTAAAGAATGATGGGTTTCTTCAATCTCGCAAATCTCAATTTTGGAAAATACTGACTATGACCAAAAGTATCCTATTTACATCTTTTAGTACATTTTGGAATTAGAATAGATGCTTCTGACTATTATATCCACCAGAGAAGTAAGAATTTCGGTTTTAATTGCTGCAAATAGGCAACAGTGAAACAGACGAGAAATACCGGCATTAGTTAGGTAGGCTTAGCCTGAGTCAGTCAGTCACATGTCAACTATCAAGAAAATAGTTCTGCATTGACTTGACAATGGTTACTGCTCAGTACTCGTGCTTTTAGCTAAATGTCATTCGGATTAGATTTTTTTTGCTTAGCTCGTCAGTGTAGTGACCACATGCAGATGTTGGCAACCACGAGGTAGCTAGCTACCAAGGTCATAAAACAAATTGCTGGATGTAGCTAACTAACTAGCTAGTTAACGTTGACTGTCCCATTACTTTCGACTGACCGTAGCTGGTTAGGAACGTCCCCTAACATAACAGATAATGACTCGTGACGGTCAAATCGGCACGCCTAAATATGGCTATGATGTCTAACCATATGAATATGTGCGCTCACTTCACCAGCCAACTTAGCTGGCTGGCTAGTTTTCTAACCAACTAACGTTAGTGTGGCAGAGATATATAACGTTAGCTAGATAACGCGTGATTTATGATTAACTTGTAACGTTATAAGAGCAACGAGCTAGTTTTGATGAATGTCATTTTGTTTCTTACCCCAAGATTCCTTCAGAGTAGTTCTTGACTTTCCATGGTGTTCCCGTGTAACCACAGCCTCCGGTCTCGAGGCTACTGTTGAATCCATAGGTGCTAGCCTTGTTGTCTCTTTTCCTTTTGTTGGGGTGTCCTGAGACCCCAGAGCCCACTTGCACCCCTCCGCTGCCCCTCCCCAGCGATGAACGGTTGTTGTGGTTGTTATTAGCTTCCAACGGAATAAAGTCTCGTTGTTCGACTACATCTCTGTCTTTCGTTGAGTTGGACATTCCCTTGTACCTGGGTTCGCTGTTAGTGACAGCTCCGTTCTTGCTCGATATTACGTTACCCAATGTCCCGTTGATGTTCGATTTCTGACTGAGGCTTGACGTGCTAGACAAACTACCCGTGTTACAGTTGTTATTGAAGTACAGATTCCCCAAACCTTGTGTTGTTTCCCAAATCTGCATCCACAGGCTGTTGGCTGGCCCACGTTGTTCTGGCTGAAACCAAGCGATTCTTGGATCCATCAAACGACAGTGCAGGCACACTGCCCCAGAGCAAGGCTCAGTTCGTGTAGCTAAAGCTAGCCAGGTAGCTAGCTAGCTAACCTCACTCTTAAGCTTTACAGCTGACTAACGTTAGATATGAAGGTTACTTCAAATTGCTATAAAATATCTAAATCTGCTATCCATGAATTAAAACGACTATTAGATACTATTATTATTAGACAGTAGGCGTCGTGTTTAATGAAAGAATGTTGTCAAAGTTTGGATTCAAGAATTAAGGAAACGTGCAACCATTGCCTATCGAAGCGATTTCTGACCCTTTCCTTCTGATTGTGGGTCCTCAATGGCGGACACTGCGCAGCCGCAGATTCGCGCAGAGTGAAATGGTGATTCGAAAAGGGCGGAGAAAGTGTCGTTCTTACGCAAGAGCAGAACATGTTACCTGTTGCGTAACAATGGGCGACAGATTAATTATTTTCACATGAGAACATGAGGGACACACACTGAAATAAATCGGTGGGAGGTTTGTAATACAATTTAAAAAATGCCAAGATAGCCCGAACTTAAATGGTTACTTCATGTCATGACAGGATATTCTATCCATCAGGCTGATAAATTCTATTTCCATTATTTCAAAGTATGAAAGCAGCATATCAAAGTGGAGGATATATACCAACAGCTGTGTCTTCTCCCTTCAATGAAACCACCATTGCTGAACTATTTTCTAAATCCAAAACCACAACTTGCTCCCTTGACCCTATGACCACTGCCTTAGTTAAGGCATGTCTCCCTGTTCTGCCTCCTGGTGGTCAAGATTGTAAATGCATGCATTTGAGAAACAGACGAATCACAAGTCCTCAACTGGCAGCTTCATTAAATAGTACCCGCAAAAAAACAGTCTCAACGTCAACAGTGAAGAGGCGACTCCGGGATGCTGGCCATCTAGGCATAGTTCCTCTGTCCAGTGTCTGTGTTATTTTGCCCATCTTAATCTTTTAGTCTGAGATATGGCTTTTTCTTTGCCACTCTGCCTAGAAGGCCAGCATCCCGGAGTCACCTCTTCACTGTTTACATTTGAGACTGGTGTTTAGCAGGCACTATTTAATGAAGCTGCCAGTTGAGGACTTGTGAGGCGTCTGTTTCTCAAACTAGACACTAATGTACTTGTCCTCTTGCTCAGTTGTGCACTGGGGCCTCCCACTCCTTTTTCTATTCTGGTTAGAGCCAGTTTGCACTGTTCTGTGAAGGGAGTAGTACACAGCGTTGTACTAGATCTAAAGTTTTTTGGCAATTTCTCACATGGAATATCCTTCATTTCTCAGAACAAGAACAGACTGACGAGTTTCAGAGGAAAGTACTTTGTTTCTGGCCATTTTGAACCTGTAATCAAACTCACAAATGCTGATGCTCCAGATACTTAAATAGTCTAAAGAAGGCCAGTTTAATTGCTTCTTTAATCAGGACAACAGTTTTCAGCTGTGCTAACATAATTGCAAAAGGGTTTTCTAATGATCAATTAGCCTTTTAAAATGATAAACTTGAATTAGCTAACACTAAATGCCATTGGAACACAGGAGTGATGGTTGCTGATAATGGTCCTCTGTACGCCTATGTAGATATCCCATAAAAAAAATCAGCCGTTTCCAGAAACAAAAGTAATTTACAACATTAAGTGTCTACACTGTATATCTAATCAATTTTATGTTATTTTAATGGACAACATTTTTACTTTTCTTTCAAAACAAGGACATTTCTTAGTGACCCCAAACTTTTGAACGGTAGTGTACATCCACACAAAACCCAACTCCACTCTGCCACCCCACTCTGTCATTGCCTGTGTCCGTGAACTGAAAACTTGGATGAGCAATACATTTTTTCTACTAAACGATGACAAAACAGAGATCATGGGCCCAATATCCCTCATCAATAAGCTGGGTCAACTCAACATGAAAATCTACAGCTGCACCATCCACTCCAACTCCACAGTCAGGAACCTTGGTGTTACATTTGACCCCACTCTGTCGTTGAACCCCACATCCGAAACATCACCAAGTCAGCCTTCTTCCACCTCAAAAACATCTCACAACTCAGACCTACTCTCACTGACCCCAATGCTGAAAACCTCATTCATGCCTTTGTTTTATCAAGCCTGGACTACTGCAACACCATTCTCTAGTCTCCCCGCCAAAACACTGGACAGACTTCAACATATCAAAAAATTCCGCTGCACAAGTCCTCATACACACACACCAGACCTTGGGACCACATCACCCCCATACTCAAACTCCACCAGCTCCCAGATCAATAACACACACACTGGACTGGCACCCACATAACTTACTGACCTACTGGCACCCACATAACTTACTGACCTCCTGCACCCCTACCTGTTCACTGCGTTCCTCGGCCTGCTCACAATCCCTCACACCAGGCTCCGCTCCATTGAAGACGAGGATTTTAGCAGTGCAGGTCCCCAACTCTGGAACTCTCTCCACTCCATGTCAGCAATTCACAATGCATACACATATTCAAGTCCACACTATACAGACCTCTTCACACAGGCTTACCCGTAGTCGCTGTTGTTTTAGTTTTTATATTTTCTAGCTCACTTCCTTGATTGGTCTGTCATGTTTAGTGTTCTCCATGGTTAATCTGTCATCATGTTTAGTGTTCTCCATGGTTAATCTGTCATCATGTTTAGTGTTCTCCATGGTTAATCTGTCTTTATGTTTAGTGTTCTCCATGGTTAATCTGTCATCATGTTTAGTGTTCTCCATGGTTAATCTGTCATCATGTTTAGTGTTCTCCATGGCTAGTCAGTCATCATGTTCAGTGTTCTCCATGGTTAATCTGTCATCATGTTTAGTGTTCTCCATGGTTAATCTGTCATCATGTTTAGTGTTCTCCATGGTTAATCTGTCATCATGTTTAGTGTTCTCCATGGCTAGTCAGTCATCATGTTCAGTGTTCTCCATGGTTAATCTGCCATGTTCAGTGTTCTCCATCGTTAGTCTGTCCTTATGTTTAGTGTTCTCCATGGTTAATCTGTCATCATGTTTAGTGTTCTCCATGGCTAGTCTGTCATCATGTTTAGTGTTCTCCATGGCTAGTCAGTCATCATGTTCAGTGTTCTCCATGGCTAGTCTGTCATCATGTTTAGTGTTCTCCATGGCTAGTCAGTCATCATGTTCAGTGTTCTCCATGGCTAGTCTGCCATGTTCAGTGTTCTCCATCGTTAGTCTGTCCTTATGTTTAGTGTTCTCCATGGTTAATCTGTCATCATGTTTAGTGTTCTCCATGGTTAGTCTGTCCTTATGTTTAGTGTTCTCCGTGGTTAATCTGTCCTTATGTTTAGTGTTCTCCATGGTTAATCTGTCATCATGTTTAGTGTTCTCCATGGTTAGTCTGTCCTTATGTTTAGTGTTCTCCGTGGTTAATTTGTCATCATGTTTAGTGTTCTCCATCGTTAGTCTGTCCTTATGTTTAGTGTTCTCCATGGTTAATCTGTCATCATGTTTAGTGTTCTCCATGGTTAGTCTGTCCTTATGTTAGGTGTTCTCCGTGGTTAATCTGTCATCATGTTTAGTGTTCTCCATGGTTAGTCTGTCTTTATGTTTAGTGTTGTCCATGGTTAATCTGTCATCATGTTTAGTGTTCTCCATGGTTAATCTGTCATCATGTTTAGTGTTCTCCATGGTTAATCTGTCATCATGTTTAGTGTTCTCCATGGTTAGTCTGTCATCATGTTTAGTGTTCTCCATGGTTAATCTGTCATCATGTTTAGTGTTCTCCATGGTTAGTCTGTCCTTATGTTTAGTGTTCTCCATGGTTAATCTGTCTTTATGTTTAGTGTTCTCCATGGTTAGTCTGTCCTTATGTTTAGTGTTCTCCATGGTTAGTCTGTCATCATGTTTAGTGTTCTCCATGGTTAATCTGTCATCATGTTTAGTGTTCTCCATGGTTAATCTGTCATCATGTTTAGTGTTCTCCATGGTTAGTCTGTCATCATGTTTAGTGTTCTCCATGGTTAATCTGTCATCATGTTTAGTGTTCTCCATGGTTAGTCTGTCCTTATGTTTAGTGTTCTCCATGGTTAATCTGTCATCATGTTTAGTGTTCTCCATGGTTAGTCTGTCCTTATGTTTAGTGTTCTCCATGGTTAATCTGTCTTTATGTTTAGTGTTCTCCATGGTTAGTCTGTCCTTATGTTTAGTGTTCTCCATGGTTAGTCTGTCCTTATGTTTAGTGTTCTCCATGGTTAGTCTGTCCTTATGTTTAGTGTTGTCCATGGTTAATCTGTCATCATGTTTAGTGTTCTCCATGGTTAGTCTGTCCTTATGTTTAGTGTTCTCCATGGTTAGTCTGTCCTTATGTTTAGTGTTCTCCATGGTTAGTCTGTCCTTATGTTTAGTGTTGTCCATGGTTAATCTGTCATCATGTTTAGTGTTCTCCATGGTTAATCTGTCATCATGTTTAGTGTTCTCCATGGTTAATCTGTCATCATGTTTAGTGTTCTCCATGGTTAGTCTGTCATCATGTTTAGTGTTCTCCATGGTTAATCTGTCATCATGTTTAGTGTTCTCCATGGTTAATCTGTCATCATGTTTAGTGTTCTCCATGGTTAGTCTGTCATCATGTTTAGTGTTCTCCATGGTTAATCTGTCATCATGTTTAGTGTTCTCCATGGTTAGTCTGTCCTTATGTTTAGTGTTCTCCATGGTTAATCTGTCATCATGTTTAGTGTTCTCCATGGTTAATCTGTCTTTATGTTTAGTGTTCTCCATGGTTAGTCTGTCCTTATGTTTAGTGTTCTCCATGGTTAATCTGTCATCATGTTTAGTGTTCTCCATGGTTAATCTGTCATCATGTTTAGTGTTCTCCATGGTTAATCTGTCATCATGTTTAGTGTTCTCCATGGTTAGTCTGTCCTTATGTTTAGTGTTCTCCATGGTTAATCTGTCTTTATGTTTAGTGTTCTCCATGGTTAGTCTGTCCTTATGTTTAGTGTTCTCCATGGTTAGTCTGTCCTTATGTTTAGTGTTCTCCATGGTTAATCTGTCATCATGTTTAGTGTTCTCCATGGTTAATCTGTCATCATGTTTAGTGTTCTCCATGGTTAGTCTGTCCTTATGTTTAGTGTTCTCCATGGTTAATCTGTCATCATGTTTAGTGTTCTCCATGGTTAGTCTGTCTTTATGTTTAGTGTTCTCCATGGTTAATCTGTCATCATGTTTAGTGTTCTCCATGGTTAGTCTGTCCTTATGTTTAGTGTTCTCCATGGTTAATCTGTCATCATGTTTAGTGTTCTCCATGGTTAGTCTGTCTTTATGTTTAGTGTTCTCCATGGTTAATCTGTCATCATGTTTAGTGTTCTCCATGGTTAGTCTGTCCTTATGTTTAGTGTTCTCCATGGTTAATCTGTCATCATGTTTAGTGTTCTCCATGGTTAATCTGTCATCATGTTTAGTGTTCTCCATGGTTAGTCTGTCCTTATGTTTAGTGTTCTCCATGGTTAATCTGTCATCATGTTTAGTGTTCTCCATGGTTAGTCTGTCCTTATGTTTAGTGTAACGGTACTTTTACATTATTTTTGTGATTTTGTTGCATTTTATCCTGCTGATTCTATTGTATATAAAGTGACTTTGCGTGTCGTGAAAAACACATCAAATAAAATGTATTATATCCTCCCCAGTATCAGAACAAGGTAATCAATGTACTTTCAGCAACCCAAATCATGTTAAATAAATCACCTTGTAAATGGATGGTGTGTTCTGCTTTATTCATGACATCTCACATGGTCAGTAGACACTGGGGGGTAAACAGATGGCCTTGTCATACAATGGTAAATGCCTGCAGGCAGTAGAGCCATAGCAACCCAAAGGTCAGGAAACACTAGGCCTGTCCATCTCATTTTCCATGACAGCACAACATGACAGAGTCATTAAATGGGGTCAGATAGCGGATTCTTGGGTGAGAAGCACATGAATACTACAACTGGTCATTCCTAACACGGAGGGCTACACTATGAGTGTGTGACGTGAGAGTTGGTTGATAAAGATGTGTAAAATAAACCATACAATGTTCTGTCAATACCTTTAAAATACAGCACATTGAAATGTACTTTTATACATAAAGTAAAACAATGCGTCACTATGTACTGCAACAGTAATTCAAAATAACGCACGTTAAAAAAAAATTTGGACAAATAATTATGTAAACACTCACCTACCAAGGAAAATAGTTAAGCATTTCAGTCAGAACATTAAAACAAAAAGATACCCAACATCAAAATCAGTTATATAGATGTTAAAGGAATAGTTCACTCAAAAACAATGATTTTGGAATGAACTGTCCCTTTAATGAGGGTCTATTAGGGAATTCCCCTCAACCCCATTCCCTCTGTTCTGTCCAAAGGCTCTATGGGCAACTCTGGGTCCATTGTATTGTAAATTATGAGTCATTTCATCTTATGTCAGCCAGTCAGTCAGATGGTGTCGTAGTCAGGCCGCTGTCATTTTTTTACCACAGTCTCCAGGTAGCCAATAAACCTTCTTAGGTTGACTTTGATGTTGTCCAGCACACACAGCTGCTCAGGGCTGTACTTTCCCTTCCCCTCTTTACGAATCTGTAGACAGAGTACATATAGAGGACAGGAAACAGCAATTAAACAGATGACAACAGTGATTTGCATAAAGAATACATACAAACTGTTCCTAGTGATGGGCTGCAGCTCTATTACCTTAGCCTTGAAGACAGGTTGAAGTGCCTTCAGAGCCGCCAGTAAGTTGATGTTTTTAGCTGCTCTCTCTGCCTCGTCTCCATCCGCAAAAACATCAAACAGAGCATCCAGGGCCTCTCCACAAACCACAAGGTCGGCATCCTTTGTAGCAACTTGGAGTAAGGCATTGCCAATCATCTATACAAAATATATTGCAGTGTTTTTACATCATGGTCACAAAGCCAATATGGGTTAATAAAACATTTTAAAAAAGAAAGAAAAGAGGAACAAAAATAGTTAATTCAGAAGAAATCATAATCTAAAATACATTTCATACGAATCAAAAACTAGGCATGAAAATAATAATTTACCTGCAGAGTTTCAGCTGTCCTCTTCTCTTTAGCCAGTGTGCTTCCTGTGATGCCTAGGATGGCCAGAGCGTTCACTCTCACACTGACCACGTCACAGCAGGTCGCCGCCTCGCTCAGGCTCATCAGCTGCTGGGGTGTCATACACTGGCAACACACACACACAAACATAAACAATGAGTCATCCAAGAGACACATCGGGATAGTGCTATGGTATTGTATAAACTAACAGATAGGTGACAGTATGGCTAGGTAAAATGTACTTCAGAGGGAAACTCTACTCTGCTTGAGTCAGCTGTCTTACCTGTGGGATTTTCATATAGGCTATGATCTGTAAGAGGGATCGCATGGCACTGGTAACTGCCTCAAGGAATTCCTCCTCCTTAGGGATCTCTGAGTAAGCAAATTAACCAAAAATAAATTATGAAAGAGACAATTACTCTCCTTTCATTGTTGTAAAAGTGAATCAACCTATCTAGGAAATGTAGGATTTAATACAAATAATGAAGAGATGGTACGACATGTAGATCTAACCTGGAGGACTGAAGACCAGCGTGGACAGGTGTTGTGCGACAGCCTGAAGAGCGGCTGCTCCCCCTAGGGACTCAGCGTCCATAGTAGACAGCATGTTGTGAAGGCACGTCAGGGCCCTGTACTGCACCCGATGCATCCTGGGGGGACAATTGATTTTATTCAACTCCTAAAGGCAGGTAGCGATGTGGTAAACAAAGTGTACACCCAGTAATGCCATTATATTATAGCTTTTACATCCCTTATCTCACCTCATTTGCTCACATTGTATATAGACTTATTTTTCTACTGTATGTTTGTTTACTCCATGTGTAACTCTGTGTTGTTGTACGTGTCGAACTGCTATGCTTTATCTTGGCCAGGTCGCAGTTGTAAATGAGAACTTGTTCTCAACTAGCCTACCTGGTTAAATAAAGGTGTTCTCAACTAGCCTACCTGGTTAAATAAAGGTGTTCTCAACTAGCCTACCTGGTTAAATAAAGGTGTTCTCAACTAGCCTACCTGGTTAAATAAAGGTGTTCTCAACTAGCCTACCTGGTTAAATAAAGGTGTTCTCAACTAGCCTACCTGGTTAAATAAAGGTGTTCTCAACTAGCCTACCTGGTTAAATAAAGGTGTTCTCAACTAGCCTACCTGGTTAAATAAAGGTGTTCTCAACTAGCCTACCTGGTTAAATAAAGGTGTTCTCAACTAGCCTACCTGGTTAAATAAAGGTGAAATAAAATAAAAAATGAAGCAAGAAAAATAGAGTACCTCAATCAAATTAGTGTACACTAATGCATATCGGTTCAGGGTTACTAGGATCATGACAAACCTCTCAAATGATCTTGTGATCTACTATATCACAGAATATCTAGTGTCTCATTCATTAAAGGCAAAGAAAATGACACCATGCTTGACAGATAATTACTTTTTCATCAACATTTTCCAGGTGGGATTATGACGACATACGTCCATCGCCTCGCTGCTGGGGAACTGGGTCTTCTTGAGAACCTTGAACATATAGAGACATGGATGGTTATCACCTTCATACAGTGTAGTGGCTATAACAGAGATAGTAGGAACACACATTAGTCTAGTACCATGACATTACTTATTTTATATTTTGCATGTGAAAACAGAGGGAACATCAAAAAAGACAAACATGAGAAATGAAGTAAAACAATTATGCTAGGTGAGGAAAGAAATCCCCCACACCTTCTCTGGGATGTTGTGGTTGATCAGAGCCGCGTGGACCTCAGCAGACAGACACAGTGGGGACAGGAGGCTGGTGTTCCCTTCAGAGAGGCCGTCAGGACACATCTCACTCTCGTCGCTGCTCGACGCCTCCTCCCACTCATCGTCTGACGGGTCTACAAAATAAACACACCATGAGCCACAACAGCCGAAGTACACCTCAAAAGCAACAAAAGCTCATTTTAAATCCTAAATATGCATTTGAGCATCAGACAACAGTAAAAATGCTGTCCTCTTATCTATGAACATGCACCAGACAGCTGTGTCAAACAGTAATGAAAACAAAGCTCCCCAGGTCAGTACTGCTCTGCTGCCCAAACACTGCTGCCCACAGCACTCACCATCAGAGCAGCACATGTTGACGATGATCTCCAAGGACGTCTGCTGGGCTGTCAGCAAGGCCGTCGCCTCCCTCAGCTCCTCCTTGCCCCTCTAAAGAAAAGCAGACTATTGACACTGCAGCAGGGACACAGCCACCTCTTACGTCCCTGAGTAAACCCTGCTGTGTGTCCCTCTTTTCCTGTCTGCTGAACAAAGCGGTATCTCCCTGAGGAGAGGGCCACTACAGCTCTGAATACCAACTGCAATACTCTGTGCTACTTTATCAATATTCAACTGTTTCATAGCATTCAACAATGAGGAGTCAGGTACGTACACTGAATATTAAAAACTGAAAATGCAATACTCTTTACTCAACCCTGTCACTTTGGATCTCTATAACCATAACTCAGAAACAAACCCATCAAACTCTTTTGAGTGAAAAAGGACAGGACTTACAGGCAGGAGGTCAGAGAAGTCTTTATCTATCTTGTTTGCCTTTCCATTTGTCCTCGGTCCAACCCCCTCCTCCATCTCCTCTACAGCCATATTCCCTGCAGCTGCCTGGTGGTCCTCCATGTTCCCTGCCTCTGAGGCAGTGGCACTGCGGGCCACCTCAGCCTGGCGGAGCTGGGGTATCAGCGTGCCAGCATCCAGCTCCAAGCACTGGGACAGGGTGGCCATCAGGGCGTTGAGGGTCTGGGCCTGGCGGGCCGTGGGCAGGCTGCTCTTCAGGTTCCACACTGACCCTGTCAATGGACGGAGCACAAAGCACACAATGAGCACTGGAATCAGACTAGTTATTTAGTTAGGCTATTAACAAACCTCTTCCAAACTAGAGGTTGACCGATTAATCGGAATGGCCGATTAATTAGGGCCGAGATCAAGTTTTCATAACAATCGCTAATCGGCATTTTTGGACAGCGATTATGGCCGATTACATTGCACTCCACGAGGAGACTGCGTGGCAGGCTGACTACCTGTTATGCGAGTGCAGCAAGGAGCCAAGGTAAGGTGCTAGGCTAGCATTAAACTTATCTTATAAAAAACAATCAATCTTAACATAATCACTAGTTAACTACACGTGGTTGATGATATTACTAGTTTATCTAGCTTGTCCTGTGGTGCATATAATCGATGCGGTGCCTGTTAATTTATCATTGAACCACAGCCTACTTCGCCAATCGGGTAATTTAACAAGCGCATTCGTGAAAAAACTCTGTCGTTGCACCAATGTGTACTTAACCATAAACGTCAATGCCTTTGTTAAAATCAATACACAAGTATATATTTTTAAACATGCATATTTAGTTAATATTGCCTGCTAACATGAAATTATTTTAACTAGGGAAATTGTGTCACTTCTCTTGCGTTCTGTGCAAGCAGAGTCAGGAGATATGCAGCAGTTTGGGCTGCCTGGCTCGTTGGGAACTGTGTGAAGACCATTTCTTCTTAACAAAGACCGTAATTAATTTGCCAGTATTATACATAATTATGACATAACATTGAAGTTTGTGCAATGTAACAGCAATATTTAGACTTAGGGATGCCACCCGTTAGATAAAATACGGAATGGTTCCGTATTTCACTGAAAGAATAAATGTTTTGTTTTCGAAATGATAGTTTCCGGATTTTACCATATTAATGACCTAAAACTTGTATTTCTGTGTGTTATTATATTATAATTAAATCTATGATTTGATATTTGATAGAGCAGTCTGACTGAGCAGTGGTAGGCAGCAGCAGGCTCGTAAGCATTCATTCAAACAGCACTTTCGTGCGTTTTGCCAGCAGCTCTTCGCTGTGCTTCAAGCATTGCGCTGTTTATGACTTCAAGCCTATCAACTCCCGAGATTAGGCTGGCAATACTAAAGTACCTATTAGAACATCCAATAGTCAAAGGTTAATGAAATACAAATGGTATAGAGAGAAATAGTCCTATAATAACTACAACCTAAAACATATTACCTGGGAATATTGAAGACTCATGTTAAAAGGAACCACCAGCTTTTATATGTTCTGAGCAAGGAACATAAACGTTATCTTTTTTACATGGCACATATTGCACTTTTACTTTCTTCTCCAACACTTTGTTTTTGCATTATTTAAACCAAATTGAACATGTTTCATTATTTATTTGAGACTAAATTGATTTTATTGATATTTTATTGTATCATATTAAATTAAAATAAGTGTTAATTCAGTATTGTTGTAATTGTCATTATTACAAATACATAAATATAATAAAAATATAATTTTAAAAAATAAAAACGTTTTTATTTTAAAATCGGCTGATTAATCGGTATTGGCGTTGAAAAATAATAATCGGTCGACCTCTAATAATGTGACAACAAAGATGTTGTAGCCATACCTGCAGCCAGTGTTCTGAGCAGTGTGTGAGCCATGTCCGCCTGTGAGGATAGCAGCACACTCTCTAGAGTCCCCAATACAGCATTGTTCATACTACACAGCAACTCTGCGTTGTCCTCAGTCACTGTGTGCAAACAGTGGGCTAAAGACAGAGGGAGCAGGGACTTACTACAAAATACATAATCAAGTCAAATATCTAAATGGTGAAAATGCTCATTAAAGTTGTGTGAAAATTGGTTTGATGAGACTAACCTGCAGACAAAGCCAGCTTGATGTTGTGAGTGTGTCGCTCCAGACACTGTAGGATAACATCCAGAATGCCTGCTTTGTTGAACACAGAGAGTGCCTGGCTACTGCTCTCACTGACAGACAGGGTGATGATACAACAGGAGAGTATGGTGTGAAAGAACCATAGAAACATTGGCAAGCTAACAGAATTGAATTGAGTTTTGGGTTATGGGAAGGCTTCCTGATGCATGTCCAGATCACAAGGTGGAACTATGAAAGTAGGTTGACCGACCAGCTGACATTTGTGTTACTACTACTGTGACATTTACTGCTTTTTTCTTACCAGAGATTCCACAGCAAGTTAACTGCTTCATTGGCTACATCTTCCACTGTGTTTTTCTGCCCTTTTAACGAGAGGGCATCATTGGTCTCAAACACAGCACAGCACTGTGGAGAAACAGTACTGGGGTTCAGACACTATGAAAACACCAGACCTAGGTTCAAATACATGTGTATTTGAGTATCCAATATACTTTTTTCAGTGAGTATTTTCAAATACACAGCCCAGAACAAGTTCCTTTATTTGAGTATTTTCAAATATTTATTTCAAATACTGTTTCCAAGTGCATATTCAAATATGTGTCTTTTCAAATAAAATATAGGTCCAGCCATCTTAATACTTACTTTGAATGTATGTCAAAGTCATTCAGATATTTGAAGTAGTATTTGAACCCAGGTCTGGAAAACATACAGCCCTATAAAATAGCTATGCATTGATGCAACTAACCATCAAGGAATGGAGGTATGTAGGTGCTTCACTTTTCACACATGCACACCATGAAACATGTTGTTCAAAATGTGAAAAAACATAACCTTTGCGCAGCAGGGCCACACCCATAAATACATCAACTTTAAGGTGTCAATCATGGGAATGATTAATGAGGCACGGCCTCACCTCTCGAAGCAGAGCAGTCAGAGGAGTCATGACGTCCTGTTTCACCATGTCCTCACACACCTCATGACCCCCACAGGCACTCAGGTTCCTGATGTGAGAAGAACACATCACTCAGTCGTTGAACGATAATTATCACATCAGTACTAACAGTTAATTAAGGGTGTGGTATTTCAAGAGGACTCTCTCAATGTCTGTTTAGCAAGCCAAAGCATCCTTCACTAACCAACTTCTGTCGTACAGCACATAATGGCTTCAACAACCATCTACATTCACATCTAACGTTTACCACACTCTCTGAACAATCTAGCAATATCTGATAGGCTTGATTCTCAGTCCAGACTCCACACCATCCCTCTCACATCTCAAAGTGGTTCTGTTAAGTGGCTAGTACTGGGTAGAGAACCTCCCTATGGGAGGCTGAGGGCTCACCTGAGTGCCCCTGTGGCAGTCTCCCTGACGGCCAGGCTGCGGTCCAGCAGTAAGGGCCCGAGACGTCTCACCGCATCCCGCTGGAGGAAGCCTGGGATGGTCTGGCTCTGCTGCACGAGGCGTGATATGCTGGCACAAGCAAACTCACGCACATCTGCACTGGGACTCTGCAACTAAACACATTCAGTATAAATAGGGGTTATTTGGATATTCACTTTTCCATACCATCTCTGTGTTCTTTTACCTTCCAGTTGTATATGTGGGAAACACTGTTAAGTGGCACTGAACTAGATTTTACAACATACTGAACAAAAATATAAAATGCAACAAGTTTACTGAGTTACAGTTCATATAAGAAAATCAGTCAACTGAAATAAATTCATTAGGCCCGGCCTAATCTATGGATTTCACATGACTGGGCAGGGGAGCAGCCATGGGTTGGCCTGGGAAAATGAGTTTTTCTCCACAAAAGGGTTTTATTTGAGACAGAAATACTCCTCAGTTTCATCTGCTGTCCGAGTGGCTGGTCTCAGACGATCCCGCAGGTTTAGAAGCTGGATGTGGAGGTCCTGGGCTGGTGTGGTTTCAGGTCGTCTGCGGTTGAGGCCGGTTTAATGTTCTGCCAAAATCTCTAAAAACGATGTTGGAGGCGGCTTACGGTAGAGAAATTAACATTCAATGCTCTGGCAACAGTTCTGGTGGACATTCTTGCAGGCAGCATGCCACTTGCACGCTTCCTCAAAACTTTATATATCTGTGGCATTGTGCTGTGACAAAACTGCACATTTTAGAGTGGCCTTTTATTGTCCCCAGCACAAGGTGCACCTGTTTAATCTTCTTGATATGCCACACTTGTGGATGGATTATGAGTTATTTTGGCAAATGAGAAATGCTCACTAACATGGGTTTAAACAATTTGTGCACACAATGAGAAATACACTTTTGTGCATATGCAAAACTTCTGGGATCGTTTGTATCAGCTCATGAAACATGGGACCAACACTTTACATGTTGTGTTTATATTTTTGTTCAGTAGAGTTCTGTGAAATATTAATGCATTTTTGGGGGGGGGCACATTTGAGCATGATTATAAAAATGTAATACCACGTGTTTGCCTGGTTTTTTTTTTGCATTTGCGGGAAGGTCCTTAGGAAGACATTTAATTTGTCATTTGGAAACATTGACATGCTTATGAAAAGCAGCAAGCTTTTCTAAAATAGAGTGCAAAATCCATTAGACCGAAATAAAAGTACTGTGGTCAGATCTTGGTGCTCTTACTTTCTCCAGTAACTCCCCAGCTGGAGAGTCGACTCCATCACAGACTTCATCGTGGTCCTCTTCCACTTCCTTTACAGCAGTTACAGACAGTCCCTCTGCGTTGAACTGTGGACGTCTAAATTTGTTAGTCTTACTTTTACCCATAGTTTATTTCGATCAATATCGTTTCTCACTTAATCTATCATGTAGTAGGCTGTCACACTCTCACGTTTCGCATCATTTTAAGCCATGTGGAACATCGGTGGAGATTCGTCGGGGTGCCGTAAAATGGTCCTTACTCTCGCAATGCATAAGGGGTGTCGTATTTATGTCGCAAAGACGAGACCAGGGCCCCGTTTTCCGCTTCATAGATTAATAATTATACTCCCTTCTTTGAAATAACTATGGGTCTAACATGGCTGGAAAACCACAAACGAATTTTCAGTGAATAGTGTTACCAATGCTTAAACGTATGAATACAATAAAAACTGTAAAGACCAAATCACACATTGAGATTTACTTTCAAACAAGTTGTATAGACATTCACAATCTGGAGCAAAGGCATAGCTGTCTACAGGTTGCAACCATATACTACAGTAAATCACAGGAAACATCTTCATACAAGTATTTATTAGGTATATAACAATTAGTTTAAAAATAGAAAGATCTCTAAAACAAAATGCATGTCATCATTAGAAATGAACATCTGAACTCATGGCGAATGAGTTATGTCAAAGGGTGTGTGAGTCCAGAAGCAGCTTTAAGGGCGACCGTAACACTGACTGAGATGCTGTTAAAAAGGCAGTTGATGTCCTCTCCCCTCACAATCCTTCATTAATACATAATGGAGCACATCAACATAAACACCCCTCAGTATTTCCCCTATCTCCTTCCTTCTTACGTTGTTTCAGATCCTCCAAACAGGATTCTGGTCCTTGTGTCAGTCTGTCGTTTACTGGCAACCAACATAGTCATTAAGAACATTTTATTTCCCACCCCCCCAAGAGTTTGTGGTTATTGGATGTGTGGCCGTGGTTTGAGAATTAGTTTCCCCGTCTGTAAAAGGGACAAAAACATCAAAGTCAATACAATGCAGATGTACAGGCAATAATTCAAAATCATACTTTTAAATTATGTAAGGGATGGCCAAAAATGTGACAGCTGGATTGAATTGATAATGAATTAAGTTAACCTCAAAGAAGATGACTTATGCAACTTACATCATCGCAGGACATGTTGTATTCAGCTAAAACTGTCCGACAGCGAGCTGCAATACTTGAAGAGAGTGAGTTAAAGGAGAATTGTCCTATTACTGAAGTAAACCTCCATTTAAAAAAAAAATGTAAATGGAATGTTATAGAAGGGTCCAGACACTTTTCTTGTGATTTGGCTTGTTTTTGAGAAAAACAAACCACAATAGCGATTTCTCATTGCTTGTTGTGCAGTATCAGGGCAGACATGAACAAAATATATTTTTTAAAACATCCTTTTGGAAACAAACACACTCTCAGTATAGCGATGTATAGGATTATTATGGCCACCAGGTACATAGCTGTCATTTACCATCCAAACAGTATCACTACTTCCTTAATGGATGATTTTCAGTACAATGATGTAGGTCTTTAGATGTTGTACACATGAAATTGTGTAATTTCAAACTTTATCCGCAACGTTACAATCCATTTTAGTCAAGTAGCGCTGTTTCCCCCACGCAGCTGTGCAGGCCGAGGGAGTACACAGGCATTACTGGTAGAAGAAACATCTCGAGTTGCACAAAATGGAATATCACGTTGCGGCGGCTCAAGTTTGGAATGACACAATTGCAAGTGTACAATATCTAAAGACCTGCATCACTATACTGAAAATTCTCCTTTAAGGAAGTAGTGACACTGTTTGGATTGTAAATGACAGCTTTGGACCTGGTGGCCTTCTTCATAGTCCCACTGAGTAAATTAAGTGTGGAACTTTAAACAAGAGGAAGGATACATTGATGGTGCAACGACTCGTTTGTGTATTCCAGCAAAGAACAGAGCGATCAAAGTGATGCAGCTGATGGTGAAGAACGGATGGTTCCACAACGATGAGAAGAAAGACACCTGAGAAAGACAGCCAGAGGTACAGAGAGATTAGACAGGCAAACACACGCAACCAAACTAAAATCACAGACACACTGATCTGTGTGAAAGGTATCCTACTTTGTCACATACACAATCAAGCTGACATCACAAACACACTGACCTTCTGTGTGTCAGGGTCTATCAACCAGTTCCAGGCTCCAGTCGCCGTACAAACTGAGACCACTATTAGAATCACTGAAACAAATGTGAGATATTGATGTATATCCCCTGAAAACAAGTGGCAGAATAATGTAGGCCTGAATCCTTTACAATCAAATTCAAAATACTCAGGCTGGGAGGCCATTTACTCTTGAAATGTTAATGATTATGGTTTGACAGTAGCAATGTAGTCATTGATTATGGTTAGACAGAGTTGGAACTACAAATACTTACTTCGCCACCTCCCGGTTGCAGGTTGCAAACAGGAGACGTATTCTGTCAATCTTCTCTCAAAAGCTTTCAGGTCTGCAAAAACAAGCAGTTTTTGATGTTCTTGATCAAAACCACACAGAAGGAACATACAATATGCTTTTTTTGTGCTGTGCTTGATTGGTTTGGAACCGATGGGAGTAATCTAAAAGTAAATAAACGACTGAATTATGTTTAGTTTGGACTGGCAAAACAAGCCTATAGTTAACGACCTTCTGAGATATCCAGGTTATGAATAGAATCAATCAAATGGTCTAAAGTGTGTGTATACGTTTGCATTGGTTAACAGTTCTGGTGAGCGTGCAGCGGTGGTCTTCTGGGGCTAACAACTACCAGTGTGCTAACTATTTACAGCATAGCTAGCTAGCCGGCTAATTAGTGTAGCTAACAAGCCTTTGTGTGGATTTTTTTTGTACAAGTTAATGTTGAACCCCCGAGTAGGGAAATCAGCAAAAATGTAATTAGCTTGAGTTTGGTATTTTGACGAATTTACCCATTAAATGTCCTTTAAGAGAAAAGGTTAGCCTAGCTAGCTAGCTAGGTCACCGCGGCTGGCTAATCAAGCTAACAAGCGACTCAAGTGAATTGCAAAGGAACGTTTGTCACCGTGTGTTTTACTTCAAAGTGAAACTTCACTTATGCATCATGATTTGTGAGAAAAAAAATGGAATTTGCTTGCCATGTTGACTACCTTCGGCCTGTTCCAAGGAATTCATTGCTCTTCTCTCCGGCTGGTGGACGTGCTAGCTAGTTCTCCTGGGCAATTGGGAACAGGCGAAAACCTTAACGTGGATTGGACGATTTCGGAAAATGTACGGTGATTGGTTTAAACAAGTAACTGTTACGGCGCAACCCCTAGCACCTACTCATCCACTCTTCAGATATGATCTAAAAGTAGGTCGCAGAGACCAAATAACCATTGAATATATATTTGTTTAAAATAATGTTTATTGAGTATTCAAAGACCGCACAATCAGCTCTGGTGAAATTAATTTTTTATATTGAGAGAAAATACGAAATGTGTTTTGTATATCTCACTGATCTCGTTGTGAGGAATCTTTGGTCAATGTAGCAGAACCTAGATTTGCCAAGGCTACATTACAATTACACCACATTAAATATTACATGTTACAGGCAATCAAGTTCTTAAATAGTGTAGCCAGCTTTGTTGTTTATGGGAACCAACTTGTTTGCCAACAACACATTAAACATTTCCTTCAGCACTTTATCCACATCATCATCAGATATGTCTTTCATATCCAAAACATCAAAACCATCCTGGTTGTTGTAGGTGACCTCACTGAAGGTCCAGCCAATTAGAGCTCTGAATCCTGTAGCCGTCTGCAGTGAGCAGATGGACTTGTTGGTGAATAGAGACTTTGGATCTGTCTGAAGGCAGTGGGAAGTCTCTAGGAAATGATCAAACCCACGGGGAACCAGGGTGAAGCCGTAGATCTTCTTGGTTGGGCTCTTGTCTACCAGAGGTGAGTTGGCAAAGGCCTCATTGAGAACGAGAGGCTTTCGACCAGTCTTCTCCAAGGTCCACAGGTCTCCATCTTGTATGAGACGGAAGACACCAGGGGATTGTGGCTGGTCCTTCCCGGAGACGAGCTCAAGAGGGTGCCATATTTGGGAGGATACCCCAAAGCTCACGTCTGCAATGTAAGCAGTCCCATCAATGACCACCTTGTTGATGAGGTGAGAGTCTGTTGGCCCGAACTGGTTTATGGTGTTGTTGTAGACTCTTGAACCCAGTGTTACTGGATTATAACCCATCTCTTTTAGTACCCAAGCAAAGAGGAGGTTATTCTCACAACACCAACCCCCCCGATTGCTCCTCACAATCTTATTGAAAATCAACTCATGGTCCATAGTGATCTTCTCACCACAGTGAATGCTGAGGTTTTCAAATGGTATTGACATCACATGGTGTTTGTGGACTTGGTTCAGTGTTTCAAGGTCTGGTTTAGAAAATGGGCCGTTGAACCCGATCCTCTTGAAGTACTCTTCCAGATTCATTTTGTCCTAAGAGTTAACAAAACAAAGACACTGCATGAGGATCTGCTTTTGGAGGATTCACGACTACATATACAGAAACTGACATCCGCTAATGTCTCATTCACAATTTGTTTTTCACATAGAGTAAGATCCTCTTTGCAATTGAAACACCACCATATAGGCATTATCCTTGAATTGAAAGATACAATATTAAAGAATAGACAAAAACTTGTGATACACAAGGATACTACATGGAGGCACGGGTAGCTATATTTCCTTTCCATTTGATGATTACTTACTTTCAAAGGCAGTGAAAAAGTAGCTTCTCAAAGTATTGCTTGCTGTTCAGAGTTCTTCGGGGCAAGTAGGGCAAAGCAGTTGAGCATTAAAAGAGATAAGAATGGCTCTTGCATGACAAAAAAACAGAGCACCCTAGACTTTGCTCATGTACTGGAAAGCAAAACTAAAGTTCACGAGTGAGCCTTGCATAAGGGACCTCACTTGTAAAACACTGTAGCCTTGTGATGTGTATGGGAAGTGTTGTACATTTCAGAAATAATTACATTTTTATTTCACCTTTATTTAACCAGGTAGGCCAGTTGAGAACAAGTTCTCATTTACAACTGCAACCTGGCCAAGATAAAGCAAAGCAGTGCGACACAAACAACAACACAGAGTTACACATGGAATAAACAAACATACAGTCAATAACACATTAGAAAAGTCTACATACAGTGTGTGCAAATTAGGTAAGATTAGGGAGGTAAGGCAATAAATAGGCCATAGTAGCGAAATAATTACAATTGAGCAATTAAACACTGGAGTGATAGATGTGCAGAAGATGAATGTGCAAGTAGAGATACTGGGGTACAAAGGAGCAAAAAATAAATATAACAATATGGGGATGTGGTATTTGGGTGGGCTATGTACAGGTGCAATGATCTGTAAGCTGCTCTGACAGCTGATGCTTAAAGTTAGTGAGTAAGTCTCCAGCTTCAGTGATTTTTGCAATTCGTTCAAGTCATTGGCAGCAGAGAACTGGAAGGAAAGGTGGCCAAATGAGGAGTTGGCTTTGGGAGTGACCAGTGAAATTTACCTGCTGGATGCGTGCTATGGGTGGGTGCTGCTATGGTGACCAGGGAGCTGAGATAAGGCGGGCTTTACCAAGTAAAGACTTATAGATGACCCGGAGCCATTGGGTTTGGCGACGAATATAAAGCGAGGGCCAGTCAACGAGAGCATACAGGTCGCAGTGGTGGGTAGTATATGGGGCTTTGGTGGCAGAACAGATGGCACTGTGATAGACTGCATCCAATTTTCATTGTGAATAATAATTTGTTCTTAACTGACTTGCCTAGTTAAATAAAGGTCAAATACATTTTTTTAAAAACATTCTCTACCCTGTCAATAAAGAGGAGGAGTTACCTACTACGTCAAAAGTGTAAAGTAGGAAGTTCGAGTAGCCCATCCACTGACAAGTCATGAAACCGCTCGCAGTTCCCTTCAAGAATTTCACTAGCTCCGCCCAAGGAAGTTGTTTGTAAAATAGTAACAGCCTGTCACACCGATTAATTCATTCAAGCATTGATGCTGGACAAACGATAAGGTTGCTAAGTTAAAACGTCAAGGTAAAATCCTATTTTCAATTTAAATTAAAGTGTTTGCTGTTCAAAAGCCTGGATAACAGCCTGTATACTAGTAGAATATGGCAGCGACCTGATTGATACAGTACAGGTTTACACAACTGTCATTGTCGTACTCTTATGTAGCTAAACTAGTTTGCATCAAATGTTGCGTTCATGACCCAAATGTAGCCAAACGTCAACGTAGCATTATTAAGTAATAGGCCACAATCTTACAAGTATGGCTACAGTAGACGTGATGAGGTTGCAGGTTGTTGGTTGTTATACATTTCGGCACGTGTCTCTTTTACAAATTCAATACTTTAATTAATGCTCTCGCTGATGGTACTGTGTGGTGTTATTTCAAGCATATTGAACTTCAAGTTTTCTTTTCAGTGAAATGGTGAAGGCGCGAATATGCACGTTTTTGATGACCGGTGGCAGTGGATACTTTGGTTTCCGGTAAGCCCATCAAAATATAAATATTTTACATTATTTGTTGTCTGTACATAGTCTTCATCTTATCAATACAGAAGAGAACTTGTACATTACCAATTAAATTTAAAAATAATTATGTAACGATAGTCCTAAACCCCACTAGGGGGAGTTATCATACCAGTTATTCTAATGCTGTTATTCACTGTAGGCTATTTATTCTGTGTTACATACCAAAGTGGCAGAACCTTATCACCCCATCAATTGATTGATCACCCCATCAATCCCTGATTACAACAAATTGTTGTGACTTACTAATGGTAGCATCATAAGCAGTGCTTAACTTGGACAGGAGCTCACCGGAGCTGAGTACCGGCACCTCAAATGTTCTACTGCTTAAGCTCCTGTTCCTCTTATAGAATATTTGCTAAAAAAGTATTGTGGAGCTCCTGCACCTAAATATAAACAGTATTGGCACCCAAAATGAGTACCTGCACCTATTTCAGTGCAAATCAAGCACTGTTCATAAGTAGGCTAATGACTTTCCTATTTCATTTTTTAGTGTTCAACTGAACATTCCTAGAATATCCCTCACTACATGTGTAAGGCTTTCCTATATCCAATATTCCAGATTAGCATTTGCACACCAGTATTTCTACTTGCACATCTTCATCTGCACATCTCACTCCAGTGTTAATTTGCTAAATTGTATTTACTTTGCTACTGTGGCTTATTTATTGCCTTACCTCCTCATGCCATTTGCACACACTGTATATAGACTTTCTTTTTTTCTATTGTGTTATTGACTGTACGCTTGTTTATTCCATGTGTATCTCTGTGTAGTTGTTTGTGTCACACTGCTTTGCTTTATCTTGGCCAGGTCGCAGTTGTAAATGAGAACTTGTTCTCAACTAGCCTACCTTGTTAAATAAAGGTGAAATAAAAATTAAAAAAACAGGACCACTCTATTATTCATTTCTTACAGCCTTTCCTGCTCACTACATAAAAAGGAAGCTGAAGTCATTCTGTTTGATATGAGCCCACCCAGCCTAGAGGTTCCAGAGGGCATTGTGTTCCTGAAGGGAGAGATTCGTGAATATGCTCAGGTGGAGAATGGCGGTCACTGGCATGGACTGTGTTTTTCACAGCTCCTACGTCATGTCTGTCAGGGACCAGCTGATCAGGAAGCTGATTGAAGAGGTGAATGTCCAGGGCACAGAGCATGTCCTCAGGGCCTGTGTAGAGGCTGGAGTCTCCAGGCGAAAGCCTCCCCTACCTACCTCTCCATCTCCACCCTAACCACTACTCCAGAACCAAGTCGGTAGCTGAGATGGCCGTGATGAAAGCCAGTGGTACAGAGCTGAAGGACGGGACAGGTGTGCTGAAGGACGGGACAGGTGTGTTGAGGGCCTGTGCTCTGCATCCAGCCGGTATATACGGGCCTGGCGAGCAGAGGCACCTGCCCAGGATCGTTGGGTACATAGAGAAGGGGATATTCCGTTTTGTATATGGAGATCCAAGAAGTTTAGTAGAGTTTGTCCATGTAGACATCTTGGTGTCTCCACACGAACTGGCTGCAGAGGCTCTGATGTCAGAGCACCAGCACCGCTCTGCTGGACAGGCATACTTCATCTCAGATGGAAGACCTGTCAACAACTTTGAGTTCTTCAGACCTCTGGTAGAGGATTTGAGTTACTCTTTCCCGAAATTACGTCTAGCCCTCTCTCTCATTTACTTTGTTGCATTCCTCACTGAGATGATTCACCATCTCTTCGGCCCAATCTATAACTTCCAGCCTCTGCTCACACGCACAGAGGTGTATAAGACCGTCGTGCCGCATGATAAAGCCCAAGGCCAAGCTGGGTTATGAGCCCTAGGAGTATAACCTGGAGGAGGTTGTGCAGTGGTTCAAGAGTAAACCTAGGGGTTCACTCTCCAGCGACTGATGCTAGATGTTCTTCTATTAGTAGCTCTGGCCCTCTCATACCTCCCAGTGGTTGGCAGTTAATCAGCAGGCAGTAATAAAGTGATAAATCTCAATGGCACATTTAAATGTTGAAACTTGTTATATACTAGAGGTGATGGATTGTTTGGTTCTCATTTTATTAATTACAATGTACAGTTTGTAATAAAATAAAAGTAATATTATTAACCAGAATTAGACCTGTTCAAAATAAAGACCACATTCCCTTAATAAATGTCCATGAATGTGTTTTGTGTAAATTCCAACAATAGATGTACTTAGTTAGATATAGTATAGCTAACTTTTGTCTTATATTGACAATTATTGGACACAATGCATTTTGTTTTTGGCAGGGTTTTTAAAGCCAGAATGGAATGTTTGTTTTAATTTGTGCCTGTCCATGGAAGTACCTGACCATAGTCCACTAGTCAAATGCAGTATTTACATAAGGATTCTCTAAACTTGATTATGTATAAGAGACATCTCTTGGTGCAGATGTCTGTTGGTACAAACAAAATTTGGTCCCACTTTAAATTAAGTACAACTTATAAAGGCTTTTTAAAGCATACGTAAAGACTTCATAAGCACTACATAAATGCTTCAAAAATCGTCTATAAGCATATGTCATAAAGGGTGACATAATTCCCACTGTAGGGTGAATTATGTTTATACACCATTTAATCAGTCTTTTTTTATTTAAGCTTTATTTAACTAGGCAGGTCAGTTAAGAACAAATTATTATTGACAATGACTGCCTATCAAGGAACAATGGGTTAACTGTTTTGTTCAGGGGCAGAACGATTTTTACCTTGTCTGCTCCAAGAAACCTTTCAGTTACTGGCTCAACTCTCTAACCGCCCTGATGACATACGCTTATAGATGATTTATGACGCATTTATGTAGTGCTTATGAAGCCTTTATGTATGCTATATAAAACCCTTTATAAGTTGTACTTCATTTAAAGTGGGACCCGACATTTACATTGGTTTTGTTTTTACATCTCAATTGAAGATGGTAATAAGAAATATGACGAACAATATATTGTAATGTTTAACAGATAAGATTTTATGTTTATTTTATACTGTGTAACTTTGAAATGTTTCATGATGTCAATGTGTGATATCTTTTATCAGACGTGCTGCTGAATTCCTAACCTTTCTGGTTGGTTTGAGACCAAATCCTAATGGGAATCAATAATTTGGTGGTATTTATAATAACATTTTCTATAAGGGATATATATTTTTTTAAAGTTGGATAATGTTCTCATATTATAGAATAAAATTACATGACTGACCAGCCTGTGATTTGTGTTGCTAATGAGTTGCACAAAGTAATAAGCTAACTTCATTATACATTTGTGACAAGTCTTAGCTTAATCATCACATATTATATAAACGTTTTTGTATGTTATAAAACATCAATGTTTTTGAGACAATGCAATAGTTTTCTGTCAAGAATTAAAATCCTAGATGCGAGTCATGCGACAAGTGAGAGCTGCATGATCTTGGTGGCAAAAGCCCTATCAACAGACAGATAGAAGAGAAGCCTTCCCTGCATTCGGCATCTAAACTGTAATACATTGTGTTCAGCATCCTCTAGAAACAATCCATTCTAAATTCAGTGAAGCTGTTTCTGTCCCGAAACCGAAAAGGGCAAATGAAATTGGGCCAGGTGAGACTGGTCCTTTGTGCAATTTTTTTTAAGGCGGAGATGAATACAGCCGTACTCTCTAGGGACTACTCTTTTTCAAACTCAGGCACCCCCTTGCTGAGTTGGTCGCAATCATTGTTTCGCTCCAGCATTAACCACATTCCAGAGAGGCGGAGTGCACCCCGTCCACTTCCTCGCATTCCTTCTCCACAAACGAGTCCCTTGCGCTAAATTGTGTTTAAAACGTGTTTTGGCGCACTCTGTGTCTTTTAATGTGTAAGATGTGGCTGTTAGTGGTGTATTGCAATATTTTCTCAACCTCAAATTTACATTTGAGACTCTTTTGGAAAACTGGAGAAAAACTGACAAGGGAAAATTCCTCCGCGCAGCGCGCCATTGACTGTAAAGACCTTTCAACTTAACAAAAACTGAAGTTGACAAACGTAACGTTGAAAGTTTGTTGTAAGGGTTTATATTTTCGAAGAAAAAGATCATGCACTGCTCCGAGATTTCCAAGCACACTGGCCGTTCAGCAAACAGGCGAGGATGCCTGGATTGAGCCTGCGTTTTGTTATGATTTCCAAGTGAAATGCAATTACTGCTATCTCTCACTCGGTAGTCGGTTTGTGGACTAGTGCGCGTTTTCTCTGAACTTGTTCGTCGCCTCCGGAGCAAACCATGGATCACTATGAGGAAGATTTGGGACTCCGGGCGAGTAAATTAATGGAGGACCTTTCCTTATATGAAGCATACAAGGATAGAATGTACAGTTCAAGGGGAGACATGGTTATCAACCCCGATTTGGATTTTTCGTCTCCAACGATACCCGAACAGAAAAGTAAGACAATGAATGGCAGCTCTGCGCCTCACCAACAGATACACAGCGTTGAGAATTACATGTCTGGGAATAAAGTGTACACTGCGGCTCCCGTGCGCCCCGTGAATGGCAACAGAGCCGTTCCTGTGGATTATTGCACCCCTCAAAGAGACACAGTTTATCCTAATGAAGACAGCTATTGCACCAAATCCGAAATTGCTTTGCCGTGTTATAGCGGCGCGTCAGAGCGGCACAGGAGGTACTCCTTGGAGGTGCAGGGGCATAGGTACAGCACTGGTAGCGCCTACGATGGAGTGGTTTTGAACAAGCCAGTACCCTCACCTGGCAACAGATGCAACAGTATTTGTATTACCACCAACCACGACGGCAGATACAATGCAACCAGCCCGCGGTCCAGTTTCGTATCCTCCCTCTCCTCCCAGGAGCAAAGCAAACATGCAAGCCCGAGGTCGAGCATCAGTAGCCCGCGCACAAGTCTGGTGGTACCCGGGCAAGACAAGTATACGAGTCCCAGGTCCAGTCTGGTACACTGCGAAGGGAGCAGTGCCCACAGCCCCCGGTCTAGCTATGCAAGTACAGCCAGCGACACAAGTAAACATTCCAGCCCAAGGACCAGTCTGAACAGCTATGACTGCTGCAGTAAGCCCAGCAGTAACCGCACCAGCGGCATCAGTATGGGCTACGACCAAAGGCACATCAGCCCCAGGTCCAGCACAGCGAGCCAGTATTCTTGTACCACCAGTCCACGCTCTAGCTATTCAGATTCGCGTTACATGCCTGTGGGGAACCATGATCTGGAGGGTGCAGTTTTGCATGGCATGCCGGTGGCCAGTCCCCGGTCAAGCATCTGCAGCCAGGAAGGGTGTGCAAGACCCGGGACAATAGCTAACTGCGTCGTTAGTCCCCGGTCCAGTATCTCCAGTCACAGTTCCAGAAGTTCCCGGAGCTCCAGGGGATCTATGAGCACCTACCCAGATCTCCAACTGCCTTCACCCAGGTCCTCAATGCTGGGGACTGGTTTGCAGGAGGACATACTAACACAAGATTGTGGCGATACCAACGGTGTTCATAGTCGTATCCATCTCCAAGCGCTCTCTGGGATGCCAGAGGCCCTGCCACAGCATGCACCACAACAGTCAACCCAGGCAGGGATGAACACAGAGGTGACCGCTGGATCACCATCATCTTCTTATGGGCTCCATACGAAAACTCCAGCCTCAGGGCAGAGGTTTAAACTACCTTACCAGGTGACCCCATGCCGGGAAAGTGGCCCAAGCCAAGCAGAAAGGAGTCTGGAAGCACTCACCTTGGAGCTGGAGAAGGAGTTAGAAATGCACATGAAAAAAGAATACTTTGGTAAGTGTAACTCCTCCTATGAACACTTGATTATAAGGAACAATATGAGAGTGCAATGAAGTGAGAATAAAGCTTTAAAGTAGAAAAAAAAATGAAATGAAACAATATTTTGATCTTGGCATATCTTTTTTTAGACAACTTGTAAACTTATGACAGCTTCCTAAACATGTCTCAATAAGAATTAGGCTATTCTTACACAAAGTCAAATGAATTAGTCAGGTAAAAATGTAAAAGGGCCAGACAACATCCTCCACGTTCCATGTGTTTGGTGGTCTGATAATAACCCTCATGGTTATGAACTTGAACTCTGGTGCCCTGTGGTCCCATACACATGTGGAAGATAAGTCAATTGATGGGCTTCACTGGGTTACTTCATCTTCAGCTGGGTCACTAACCTCATTATAGCTGAGCCATGTTCATTGGCACAACGCAGGTCAGGCCATGGAGATTTGGAAACATTTTCAATCATAACGCCTCTCATTTTATTGCTAGACAAAAACATCTCATCACCTGTTCTAGTTGATTTACCTAATAAATATTTTCCCTGTGATAATGTGTTTACACTGGGGATAATTTGAGTTTATTTGAAGCATGGGTTTTACTGAGAGTAGTGCAAAAACTAACATACATTTTTCAAGTTTAAGAATATTACCTTCACATTACATTTTGTGTTGTCATAATATTTGGTGTGTTTGGTATCGTGGGAGGCTGAGGCGGCATAAGGCTAACTGGAGCATTAACTGAGTGATTAGGCCCATTTTGTCCATGGAGCCAGCTGACCACTGATTGGTCAAACAGTGTTGTGGCCTGGTCACAGCAGCCCTGCCACGGATCAGTCAGAACTGGCTGGTGACGCCTGAGGTAGCCCTTTGCCTCAAGTCCTTGGGTGTTTTGTGAGGTGGGTTGGGGGAATGTTGTCCCGAGAGCTACTGGGGATCCTTTTCATTATAAAATCACAGTCCTGATCATCATCTCCATACCTTGCACAGCAAGTGTAATAACAATAGTGTAAGAACATAGTAATAACAGCCTAACTACATTACATATTGACATAACTGAGGGATTTTCGAATGTGTAACAAGTCAGGTGTTATTAATTGTTGTTACTCATGTTACTACAAAGCAGCTATTTTGTAGTGCTAAGTAATTCCATTATTTACAATTCCATTGTAGTTGTGGAGCTTGTACATTTTGTCTATTAATCATTATGCTGTAGTTAAAAGGGGGCGTTGAACACGACTTCAGCCTAGCTTCACTGAGCTTTGTTGTCATCTCATCTAGTGGCTGGTTGCAACCTTAACAACTAACATGTATTCTATAATGCCAACAACGACTCCCTCTGTGGCAGATAAGAGTGGCTTTTGCAGGAAAATACACATTTCTGTTTTGGCAGAGCTAACGTTTACACAGCGCTGAGTAGGACTGAATGGAACCTTCTGTTCTGTCCCAGGGAGCGGAGTAGATACCCTTCAGTGATTCAGTGGTCTTGCTGCTTGGTGAAAACGCCCAGCCATACGGCCAATGCAGCGGGCATTCTCTGAAAGACTTCTCTCTCTGCCGTTTCTCTCTGTGTTTTCCTCAAGATGCATTTTTTTCTCCATGAGTGCTCTGAGCTGGAACTTTTTTGCAACATATTCCCTCCCTGAGACTTGAAATCATTGTTTTTGAAGGGGTAAACTCTCTCCTCCCACAGGAAAAGAAGGGAGAATCTATTCACCTATTGAATGTGCTGATGGACAAATGGCTGCGGGTCTGAGAACAGAACAGGGGTTTGATTTTGTTTTCCTCCAGTGCGCTGGCTGGCTCAGAGTGACGTTGAGACGGCTGTTCATTTTTCACAGAGGAGCAGGTGAGAGCTGTAGAATGTAGCAGACAGAAGCCCCTCACAGTACGCTGGGCAGAGAGAGAGAGAGAGAGAGAGACACACACACACACACACACACACACACACACACACACACACACAGCTCTGTTTCCGTGGCGACAGTGGAGAAATTGATCGCCGGGGCTTTGAGGTCTGTGCTGTCACACTGCGTTGCTCTGCTCTGTGCTCTGCCTCGCTGCAAGCCCCTGTGTGGCCTCTGTTTGTTGTGGTGGCGAAGGAGCTGTGAATCAACAGCTGGCCCGGGACAGACCAGCATTGAGGCTTCCAGAGCAGAGCGGCCCCGCCCCCAGCTCGCCCCCCGCCCAGACCCCCCCCACCCGCGAAGCCCTTCATTAACCAGCCAGTGGGGAGTCGGGCAGCACCAGACACTTGGCACACGATCTTGGCTCGCTGGCCAGACATGGCGGTCGGGGGTCAAGTCTGATCACCTGCTCAGAATAATAATGACGGTATAGTAATGCTACATGGTTGACTCAGAAAGGGTTTGGTCAACTTTTACTGTGTTGGTGGTGGTGTCAGTCACCCCAACTCTCAACTCTCGCTGCAGCCGCTCTGGAGGGAAGTCTGAGCTACAATGTATGGCTTGGAGCTAAATGGAGCAGATACAGTTGCTCTTTTGACAAATACGCTTATGAATACACAAAACACATAGGCAGCTAAATGTTTTAGGGTCATTGGTAACTCTTGTGTCAGTTGATACGTGAACATAGCTCACATTAATGATGCATGTTCATGATGCATTAGCTTAATCACAAATTCACTCTCATTAGTGAAGTATGAGTATTTTAGCTCCCTATCGTGAATATGGGAAGTGTTTAGAGTGCTGCCATTACCCTTCCAACAATAGACCATGAGTAGAGAGAACAAAAACACTGTCCCTAGCCTGCCTGAACAACAACAGAACACAGCATAATCACTTAAATATTGTGAGAGATTTTCAGACAGCCTCATTTCCAGTTTCATGCCATTTCTCAAACATCAAGGTTTTGGACAAACATTGCAGGCAGCTGTACATCAACATAATGATTTCAAGTACACAAACAAATTGAATGTTACTATTTCTTATTAATTCCATTCTTGCTTATGTAGCCTAATAGTGTATTTCATATGTCCCCAACAGTGGTGTACTGCTATTCTTTTAGGTGAGGGAGCGCAAAAAAATCATGTAAATTACATTATTTACTCAATCAAAGTTTGTACCCACAGATGTAGCCAATTTAATGGCCTATCATTATAGAATATGCATAAAATGCATTCTCCAATTGCAACATCTGCCTTTGCCTAACCATATTGTGCAAAATAAAATGTTCTATTTTTAATACCCTCAAACACAAAGTTAGGCATAGGCTACCTCATTTCAAATAGGCCATCATCTCTGTCCATCGTGAATGATTATTCTTCACATTTTACAGCTGAAACGTCCGAACTGCATCTCAATCAGTTTCATGGGAATATGGTATTAGAACTTATTGAATTAGCCTACTGTTTTTTGAGCCAATTAGAGTAGATTGTGGTAACAAACTATTAGCCTACTGTTTTATGAGCCAATTAGAGTCGATTGTGGTAACAAACTAGCCTACTGTTTTATGAGCCAATTAGAGTAGATTGTGTTAACAAACTATTAGCCTACTGTTTTATGAGCCAATTAGAGTAGATTGTGTTAACAAACTATTAGCCTACTGTTTTATGAGCCAATTAGAGTAGAATGTGTTAACAAACTATTAGCCTACTGTTTTATGAGCCAATTAGAGTAGATTGTGTTAACAAACTATTAGCCTACTGTTTTATGAGCCAATTAGAGTAGATTGTGTTAACAAACTATTAGCCTACTGTTTTATGAGCCAATTAGAGTAGATTGTGTTAACAAACTATTAGCCTACTGTTTTATGAGCCAATTAGAGTATATTGTGTTAACAAACTATTAGCCTACTGTTTTATGAGCCAATTAGAGTAGATTGTGTTAACCAACTATTAGCCTTGTATTTTGTTTCAATCAAAGGGTATATCCTGCCTAGTGGCGCGCACTGTTGAGTTGGCGCATGTGGATTATTTTTTACTTGTTGTGTGAAGTGATAGTGTTCTATTTGTAATAATAGTAATAAGTAATGACTATTCGGTGTAGGCAACGGATCTTGATGAGATTTCATTTTAAGCAATTGGAGTGCTCTTCGTAGTGTTGAAAGGAAAACGCCAGGAGCACACAATGATCTTAAAGTAGTTAAACCAACTTGTAGTTAAACCAACTTGTGGTGCTGAAGGATAGCTCCTCCATTTGGCCAGTTCAGGAACAATACTACGTGGTGTAGCTATTTGTTTATAGCCTAATGTAAAAATAAATATTTAGCTTAACATCATTGCACTGCTTGCGAGGAGAGCTTTATTGCGAGTAGGCATTTCATTGTATTGTGTAGCTTACAGGCTCTATTATAAACGTTGATTTGATTTGCTTGAACACAATACAATATACGCTATTACAGAATAAAAGAAAACAGAGAGGTGAACTATCAATTAATGTAATTTATTTGCATAGATTGAACATATTCATATCAATTGACCAAGTAGTGAACATAAATCATTACTATGTAGAATTTTTTAAACCACCATAAAATTAAGCTTTTAGTGTGATGTATTCATGCATCACAATAAACTATAACCTAAATGCATTATTACCTCAAACTTGGCCCAATTCACAGTTCCAATTGCCCATCCTAACATACCAAGCTAGAACGAGCCCTGCGTCTCAACTAATAGCCAATGTAGGCTAAGTATCCCAAGCAGGGCTACAGCAACTTCCATGGAAGGTCAGACTCTCAGGCTTTGCGGTGGCCACTGGTTTGGGTGTCCTTGGCAGACCGATGTTGCTCTAACCAAGTTGTCACATTTCGTTCTGGGTTCCACTGTGCAAAGGGGGTCCGTGGAGTTTTATGAACATCAAGGCAGACACACACAGGGAAATGTTGTTTTTCAACGTTTTCATTGGCCATTGTGGTCCATCCTCCGACGGGCTTCCACAGTGCACACACACAGCTTATAGTTCTTCATCATTCTCACCACCAGAGAGAAGAAAGGGAACAAACCACCATTTACCTACCTCTAGGCTGCTATACATATTTATTTGGTTTGTCATTCTATCGTTTTTCATAGAATTTTAGTGGTAATTAAATATAATTTATTTCAAATTTATCAGAATTAATTTTCCAGAAATAGTTACACCAGCTGCGTGTATTCTCAAATTGAAAAAACTGAGGGAGCGTCACTCCTTCATGCTCCGGCAGCACTACACCCCTGGTCCCCAAAGGTGTGGAACTCTCTGAGTTATGGGCAACATCACTGAGTGTGCTACTAACGATGAAGGGCGATGTTCTTTCTTCTCCAGATGTGTCCAGTGGTGTTGTCCTGTCCAGATCACACTGGACATAATGATTTCAATTAAGAACAAATTAGACTTTTCGTGCTTAGTCCCTCTCCCTCTCTCACCCTCTCCCTCCCTAGTCCCTTCATTCATGTTAAACACTGTCCACATCCGTTTGAGAGGGCCTTTTACGCTTTACAGCAACATTTATGGGAAATCATCTCAAGTCAACTTTGCTCAAAATGTCATGAACTTTTCCTTAGAAGCAAGTTCCCTATTCTGTTCAGTTTTTCCTGTCAAGCTTTCCTTCCTCACGGCAAGGCTTCCACCTTGGGAGATTAAATGGACATGTACCTGGCGGTCTGCACATGGACATGTACCTGGAGGTGTGCACATGGACATGTACCTGGAGGTGTGCACCTGGACATGTACCTGGCGGTGTGCACATGGACATGTACCTGGCGGTGTGCACATGGACATGTACCTGGCGGTGTGCACATGGACATGTACCTGGCGGTGTGCACATGGACATGTACCTGGCGATGTGCACATGGACATGTACCTGGCGGTGTGCACATGGACATGTACCTGGGAGTGTGCACATTGACATGGTCCATTGTTTTGTTTACAATTCTGACTGAAGCTCCAGCAGGATTGTACAGTGGAAATAAGCAAAGCCTTAAACTACAGTGGAAATAAAGTATAGTGGAAAATAAACAAAGGCACAGAGAGAGGACAGGATTGGGGCAGTTGCTCCTATGAGTATTCAGAAGATATCAGCTCAACAAAGCCTATAAGAATGTTGCTCTACCCCACCTCATTGTCAGCATATTTCCCTGCAAACATCTCAGCACCGCTATCTGTCTCGTAGTCAGATACCGTTGTAGACAGAGGAGGCTTCAGGCAAGTGCATGCGTCTGGAATGCAGCAGAATGGGACTGAGATAGCCGGAGGAGACCTTGGTCTGGAGAATGCACAATAAACTGTGTGTGTGTGGGGGTGTTGTGATAATGACCTGCTTAGCAGAGATATCGTCAAGTGGTTGGAGTCCACATTCCCTCCAAAAATCAACCACCCTGGAGTGCAGACTCCCCCCTACCTTCCCCACCTCAATATAACACACTTCAGCTCTACTCCCTGGGAGCACTTGGGCCTTGCACTCAAAGTTCAGACACTCCAAGATCAGAGACCACAGATAGCCTTTGCCTTGTAAACCTTGTGAAGACTTGTCACTGCTAGCTTCACATTTCTCCAGCCTGTATCTCCTAGGAACAGCCATCTTTTCAAAGCGGAGCAGAAGAGGTACAAGTGTGGTACAGATGGTATAATAGAGGTGCATTACATTTTCAGGACCTGCCATTATCAGTGCAGATTCATGTGTTTAAATTGTATGGCAGCCAACAGTTTGTCCACACTGTTCATGGAATTCTTCGATGCCAATGCCCCAATTATGGAAAAAAACTAAAACATGTTCAGAAATATTCCTGGAAGTTCTGGAACAGTGGGGGAGTATTTAAAGACCATTAGCAGTGAGATTGGCAGACCAGGAACATTAGCAGACCAGACCAGACTAGAGTAGTATGCTGGGCTTGGAGTTTGGAGGTAGTACAGATCGACCAGCAGCCTTGGCGTAATCAAGAGAGTCTAACTGCTGTCAGCTGAAGCAAGGCAGATTATAATCAATGACCATATTTACACATAAATACGCTATATATGTTTTATTGTCACATACACATAGTAGTATGGTTAAGATCCTTGCTGAAGGCTACTGGCCCAATGCTCTAACCGCTAGGCTACCTGCAGCCCTACATGCACACCAATATCCCTGTTTTTGAGTTTACAATAACCCAAATAAGCTCCTATCCTGGTTTTAAAAAACCCAGATAAGATGCCTGGGATATGCTGATCTTAGACGGGATACTGTGGCATGTTTACATCTTATCCCATTTACTGTTGTTAAACGGTCTGCGCAGACTCAGTTTCACATAGTATCAACTTTGAAGTTCAGATGGGAAAAGTAATAGTTGGAATAGTAACTGAAGTCTGGACTCTGACTGTAGGCCTCACATGTAGGCTATTATAACATTAACTCATGCATAATTAATTGTTTCTTGCAGTAAAATGATAGACCAAATGTTAATTTTGTCTTGGGAATAGGAGTGGAGAAATATGATATCTTTCTTTCATCTTGAGAAAATGCGACTGCGCGCTTTGGGACCTGTTGTGCTGCCTAAACGTGCATTTCTTTTCTGCGACATAAAAAGCTGACAGTATTTCACTTTCAGTCATAAAATATGCTTCCAAGGCAAACTGAATTACTGTCAGAAACATGTTGGATTGTTTTCACAGATTTTCATTTCCTTAAAAAAACTCTTTGGGCTAGGCGTCCCGCTAGCATCCCGAAACCGGAGGGCACGCAATTCAAATAAATAATTATAAAAATGATGGATATTAAACATTTATGTACATACAAGTGTCATATATCGGTTGAAAGCTTAAGTTCTTGTTAATCTAACTGCACTGTCCGATTTACAGTAGGCTTTACAGTGAAAGCATGCCATGCGATTGTTTGAGGACGGCGCCCCACATCAAAATATTTTTCCACCGGCACAGGTTTCATTAATTCACAAATAATAAAAAATTCCCTTACTTTTTGAAAATCTTCCTCTGATTTGTCATCCAAAGGGTTCTAGCTATAACATGTAGTGTCATTTTGTTAGATAAAATCCTTCTTCATATCCCAAAAGGTCTGTTTAGTTGGCGCCATCGATTTGAGTAATCCACTTGTTCAACATGCCAAGATAGGAATCTGAAAATCTAGAAAAAGGACCCTAGCCCTAACAAGTTAAAACCGGTCAACAAACTGATGTCAATTTTGAACGGAAAATCTCCCCAGTCCCTAAATGTCTTCGCTGCGTGAGAGAAGCAGAAATGAAAGAGAACGCTACCAATGTCAACTACATTATTGATAATGCTTTCATTCTATTGATGAATGACATTCTGGTGAGCAAGGCTTTATTTAGTGTTCTAGAGCAACAAGGAATGACGGAAGAGAAGCTGTCTGTATATAATTATAGACTAACAAAGTTGACAAACAAATATCCTTCCTAATGTCGGAAATTATAAGCAGAAAAAAAATATATATATATTATATATATATATATATATATATATATATATATATATATATATATATATATATATATATATATATATATATATATATATATATATATATATATATATATATATATATATATATAAATAAATTAGGTGTACAAACTTTTCTTTCCGCTCCCCATTTCAAAAAATATTTTCACTGTCCTTGGGTAAATTAGCAATATTCTGTTTATTTATGGATACATAGACACTCATGGGTGGTAAATCAACGGTGCATGTAAAGCTTATCCTGAATAAATCAAAAGTTTATTTTTCGCGTACATAGATGAGCAGATGTTGAAGCAGGTGCAGCGAAATGCTTGTGTTCCCAGCTCCAGCAGTGCAGTGTACAATACTGATACACAAATAATCCCAAGAAAAAAAGAAAAGAACAAACAAGAGATTAATAAATATAAGAAAAATAAGACCAGGATATGAGCAATTATCCAGAATACTGTGTGCACGTTGACATTGTCAGAGTGCTTGCAGTTCAAGATCCGTAGTCTTCAGAAACACCATGGAACACTCCAATCCAATCTGATATCTTGATCACTTTTAGTAAATCTAACTTGTTCAGGTGCTGGACAGATACAAATAAAAAAGTCTTCAACTCCCACAGTAGTTTGAGACGCACAAAACAGACAACATTTCGACACCACAGGCATCTTTTTCATGTTGACTTTTAGATGGTTACGTAACTACACTTTCCAGTCTTCTGGGTGTCTCGTCAAAGGGAATATAGAGGTCATATGGGATCTACCAACGCTGGACAGTAATATTTTATTTTCTTGCCAATGGCTATTCTAGATATTTATTTTGGCCAAGCTATTGTGATTAAGATGATTCATACTTTGGCTCTTTAACCTTATCAGAGAGAATAGCCCTAATTTTTCCTCTTATCTTTTCTGAGTGCAGGAACAGTGTCATGAGTTTAAGTTGGAATAGGAAATACCAATATTTGACTTTGGTCCAGCTGGGTGACTCTTGTTGACAGGAAACATGTGGGCCTAACCTTTGGATAGCCTTAGAATACCATAGTACTTCATTTAAAAAAATATTTTTGTTGTCCCACAGATTATTTTGATATGGTCCTTAAAACTTAAATATGTAAATAAATATTGATAATCAAAAAATGTAATCATCATTGTAAAGGATTACTCATTCATTTGTCTCTGCCTGCAAATCGTCCTCCTAAAAGGTAGGCGATATACAACAGGACTATTCAAAATGTAGCAAGTGTGACTGTCATCATTCTTGCTGCTTCTAGTTCAGTAGCCAAACCAGCGAGATCAGGTGCCTGTGTGGTCTCAATTAAATAGAGTAGGCCTATGTGTACATGGGCGGAGAAGCACTGAGCAGTTATTTTTGCAAGGAAATGTACTTCCTAAATAGGTCTATGATTAGGCTATAGTTTGCTACATTGCCTAGAATAGGGCTACATATTTATCACCCATATTTCTCAGTCTGATATAGGCTATAGGGCACAAAATTGCTGGGACCATTCCTGGCAAGTGATTTGTGTCACATACGCCTAAAATAACATTGCGGGACTGCGGTTGGGTTTGGGACCAGTTCTTGCTGTAGCGGGTTGGAGCCGGACAGAAAGCCAGCGAGTGCGAGTTGAAGTGAGATGATAACGATCGGTCCCACGCAGGCCTCTACTGTGCACCATGACAGTGAAGCCTGTAACTTTAGAGCTGTTTATTACTGTGTCAGTGTGAAAAATTGAGAATTAGCTTGAGAAACTGACAGATTACGTTACATTGATAACTGACTAATAGAACTCACATTGCACTGAAAAGACGTCAGAATATCAATCTTCAATTGCTTGGCCGATGGTTTCATCATTTGATTGAGGTATAGTTTGATTGAGGCAAAAATAATAGCAAATGTAATTCAATTTTACAACATCACAAAACAAAGGCTACAAAACATTTCTATACATACAACTGCTGTTAGATAGTGATGTGAGGTGGCTATTATTACTATCTGACAGATAACTAGAGGCTAGAGCTGGCCTGGCTGTAGTAGCTACTCACTAGCATAGCTTTTTCATTCACCTCAGTCGAGAGGGGATGAAACATTAGCTAACGTCACACAGTTGCCTCGTTTTATATCACATTCCAATAATACAACTGGGGGGGTTAAATTTTAGAATGGGGGGGACATGTCCCACCTGTCCCCAGTGAAAGTTACGCCCCTGATAAAACTAATGTAATTTACATTGTCAACAGTGTGATGTTTGGATTCAGTCTTGTCAGCTGGCATGTCCTCATCTTTAGTATAATAATTTTACCATAATCTCCTAAATGTTCCCTTTTAATTGCTACCATGGTTGCGCATATGCTTTCCATATTTGTTCTGTAAGAAACATTTACATTTAGCCTTATCCATATAGGCCATTTATGAGTCTAAGGGGTTAAGACCTGTCAAAGAGACATCCTGCATCTATAGCAGTATAAGTCCAGCACATATTTTAAATTGGCCTGGCTCTAGAAAGTATCATTGCCTTGAAATACTGTCAGAATAAATTGTTAGAGAGGACTAGATGATGACACTCACTTTCTTCATTACTGTCATCATGGGAGGAAGTTGGGGGGGGGGGGGATCAGTCCCCTGTAGGGATGTTGTGTCCTGTAGGCGTAGTGACCCTGGACTCACCCTACTCAGGCTTTGACTCTGCACTCGTTGTTGAATGTGACCACTGCGGAGGCCATCTTGTGCGTGAGAGGAAAGCAAGGGAATCATTAGTCCAATGCTATGTCCAAATAGTTGTCACCGGCTGGGTGGCTTCCTTATCTCCTTCCTTAGTAAGGGTTTACTATTAACCTAAAAAGAACCACATAGAGGAAAGTTTGTAGTCCACACCTGTGGTTAATTCACCTTTTTTTCCACTAAATTGTCTAGTGTTTCCAGGTCAGTGGTCGTCCGTTGGGACATAGCCCACTAACTTTTGCTGAGTCACTTTGTTATTGTGCCACATTAAGAGAATGCTTCCTGCCAACTCCTAACACCTCTGGTTAATCTATTTTTAATTTAGATACAACATAGATCAATGAACCTCACAGAGACACATTAGTTTGGTCCAAGTACTGTATATACACCCTTTATAGATCATTGATGGAACATGGAAGTTACTAGCTAAAGCAGTTACAATGACGTGTACTTTACTGCTGTATGAAAGTAGGATTCATGATGAATATGTTGATCATAATGGTTGGCAGGTAGCCTAGCGGTTAAGAATGTTAGGCCAGTAACCGAAAAGTTGCTGGTTCGAATCCCCGTGCCGACTAGGTGAAACATCTGTCAATGTGTCCTTCAGCAAGGCACTTAACCCTAATTTTTCCTGTAACACAGAACCCAAACCGGCAGCGCACGTGCGCTATCGTGCATAGATGTATTTTGTCCCCCCACACCAAACGCAATCACGACACGCAGGTTAAAATATCAAAACAAACTCTGAACCAATTATATTAATTTGGGGACAGGTCAAAAAGCATTAAACATTTATGTCAATTTAGCTAGTTAGCTTGCACTTGCTAGCTAATTTGTCCTATTTGGTTAGCTTGAGGTTGCTAGATAATTTGTCCTGGGATATAAACATTGAGTTGTTATTTTACCTGAAATGCACAAGGTCCTCTACTCCGGCAATTAATCCACACATAAAACGGTCAACCGAATCATTTCTAGTCATCTCTCCTCCTTCCAGGCATGTTCTTCTCTTGACTTTATATTGCGATTGGCAACTTTCATAAATTAGGTGCATTACCGCCACTGACCTCGTTCGTCTTTGTCACCCACGTGGGTATAACCAATGAGGAGATGGCACGTGGGTACCTGCTTCTATAAACCAATGAGGAGATGGGAGAGGCAGGACTTTCAGCACGATCTGCGTTAGAAATAGAACCAATTTCTATTTTAGCCCTTGGCAACGCAGACGCTCGTTGGCATGCGCGAGCAGTTTGGGTGCAATAATTGAATAACATAGATTTCTAAATGTATTTTGCGATGCAAGAGGTGTGGTCATCCTGTAAGTCGCTCTGCCTAATGACTACAATGTCAATGTAAAATAATGATGATTATGTCTAGATGTTAACCTGTGTCTCTTCCCTCCTCCAGGTATCTGTATCAAGTGTGGAAAGGGTGTGTATGGAGCCAGCCAAGCCTGTCAGGCCATGGGGAATCTGTACCATACCAACTGCTTCACCTGTTACTCCTGTGGTAGGTGTATATATCCCTCTGTCCTCTACTCCTACTCAGCAGCTGCATCATTGGCTGGCATCACAGATGTCCTGTATTTTCATTTCTTAGCACAACATTGATGTTGGTTGCCAGAGTGTCTTTGGGAGTTATCAGCAGAATGCTCTATTCTCTATTTGACAGGAACACAGATTATATATGGGAACTGTAGAGACGGGTTGTAGAGACGGATGATTCATCTGCAGTCAACCTGAAAAAATGTGTTTATGCATGTTGTGTGTATGTGTGTGTACGTGCGTGTGCTTGCGCGTGTGTATATTTGTGTGTGTAGTGCTGCCCTGTCACCTGACTCCAATTGTCCTCTCTTGTTTCAAGTGGAGACGAGGGTGAAGTCAGAGAGAGTTTGGAGCAAGGTTGCTTTCATTCATGCGCTGATGTACATGGATGCTGATCCCTTAGCTTTGGAAGAAATGCTTATAATTGACATGTAATTGAATACATATACTATCAGGTGTATTGTGTGGTTGAAGAATGAGGGGCAGTGTCTCTAATCCCGAGGTTTCTCTACAGATTCCTTTTGACCTGCTTTGAAAAGTGTACTTGAGTCAGACCAGAGAGATATACTGTAGTCTGTTTCTATTGGTCAGACATTATTGCCCATCTATGATGGTTTAAACAGTACAGAAAAAGATCATCTATACTTCTCTGTTATTCAGAATGAAATACGTTTGGTGAAATCTATCCAGAAGTGAAGCAAGTCTTCCCCTTCTTATTCTAGTGGTCTCTGTATATAGATGACAACAGGCCCATCTTGACTCTTGCGGTGGTTTATTCCTAACGTAAACCCTGTGATGTATTATTGGGTCTCTTATGAATGGGAATGTTTGATTTTTAGAGTGTTTTCAACCCCTGTGAGAAGTTTAGTTTTGAAGTGCCTGCAGATCTCAAAACACACCTAATGATGTATCAACTTATTTGTTGACAAACTGTTTTTGTTTTACTTTTTGACTAAAAGTCCACAAACGTTATTCTGTAAGAGTCAGGAGCTCCATAGCAGAAAGAGTTCAGTTCTCTGAGACATTGCTGGCTGGTAGCCTTGGGCTTTGTTTAACCATGCATAATTGAGCCCTCCTCTTGGCTTGCTCCTATGGTTGCACCCTTTTTTCATGAAATGGCCAGGAATGCAAACTACCCCCCTCCACTTCAGCCGGCCTTCCCATGAGGACCTCAATCAGACAGTCACAAAGTGTACCAGGCCTGCTTATCAGAGGGGGTCGGCCTGGCATGGGCTCTGAGCAAACAACACACACATAAACACACACACACACACCGATAAACGCGCACACACACACACAGAAAAATGTGTACGCGAGTAATTATACGCTCACACATCACGCACGCACACACACAAACACCCCCCACCTGCCCAAACATACCCACACACACTCCTCATTATTTACTAGTCTCAACTATACAGTCATAAGACATACCTCTGTGACCAGTCTCCTGTTTATTTCCTGTACTGGTGTTGATGCCCAGCTCCTGACTGGATCACCACCCACTTCCTCCTTCCACATACCTTTTGTCTGCTAGCTCACATGTATCCATGCCTATAATGGGGTACGCTAGTGATTAACTAGTTACATCTGTGTTACTGTAACACATCCTGCTTGTGCCTCTCACACCAGCCAGGAGAAAACAGCCAAGGGCCTTGTATTTCTGAAACCTGTTTATGATGCATTGTGGTTTCCTCAGTCACTCACCAGCTGCACAGGGCACACACTGGCTGGCTGGCACAGGGCACACATCTCAATGTTCTGCTGTCTGCTATGGGGATCTGTCTGAGGTATGGTAGATGGCTGCACTAAGTAGAGTTAGCCTGGCTACTCCCCATATAAATATAATCTAGTCATTCTATTTCTATGCTACTCCCTCATCTGAGTGTAAATTGTGGGATCTGGCCAAGGTTTTAAATGATGTACAACAGCTTGGTAGTGTAACCCGTGCTGCCTTTGGCAATGGTTCGACTACTTGATCATGACTTTCGCTGTGATTTAGTTGTGGGGGAGTTTCTAAGAGAGACTGAGTGGGTCATGGTTTTATCCTAGCTCTTAATGATATTAGAGAGACTGGGAGATTCCGTAGCTTCTGGGTTTTCTATTTGAGAGATGTTCTTGTGGCTCTGTTGGTGTCTTAACTTGGCTGTTCTCTTTAAAGAGAGACTTACTTAAAAACAATTTGGAAACAGCAGCAGGTCAGCACATGCTCACGTTGCCGGGATCGAAACATTCCTGTCTGAAGTCCCGAGCAATCTGAGTGAGTCACTACCTCCAGCATCCTTCTTTTACTTACCACAGTAGTGGGCAGGCCCTCCCTCCGCCTCTCCCTCTCTGCCTCCTCCCCCTCAGATCCACGCTGCCTGCCTGCAGGTGATAAAGGCCCACTTGTTCTGAGAGAGGAGAGGAGAGGAGAGGAGAGGAGAGGAGAGGAGAGGAGAGGAGAGGAGAGGAGAGGGATAGAAACTGAGAGGGTGCAACATGCTTGATGTTTCCCTCCTACAGGAAGAATATGGGGATACTGAACATTTAAAATATGGTAATCTAGGGCATTATTCAGATTATTTACATAAGGAGATATTCATTCAGTATTTATTGTGATCTCATGTCTTGGCAACTATAGTTTAAAAAAAATAATTAAAAGTTGGCTATGGCCAACAGCCAGGTCATTAAAAGTCAACATAGTAGCATAGAGATTTTATAAATGACACAGATAAAATGACATGTCCAGATGCCGGGCTGGTTGGCACCAGGAGTGGCAGTCAGCAGTGCTACAGTACCGCCACCAGGCATCCATGACTGGTCCACAATCTACCACACTGACCACATGATCACTAGACTTTGATTGCTGGAGTATGACTCCTTAAGGATTTTATTTTAACTCAGAGAATTATTTTATTTGACCAGTTCACTGCAGTTTGTTGTAGTTCTCTAAAATTATTTCTGATGGGTTAAATATCTAGCTGAGAGAATGGCTCCAATTATTTCAAGATTCACGGCCCTTTATGTGCATGTCTGTGAAACGCAGCACTGAGTCATGGGAAACCAATGTTGGAGCTGTAAAAACTAAGTACAGTATCTTGAGTGTAAAATCCCAATCAGGGAGCCATTTGGTCCTGAACTCCATGGAAAATGCCACATGTCCCACCGTGCTCAGGGGCTGTGAGCTGAGGAGAAGAGGAGAGGAGCCCTGAGCCCCAGCCCACTACAGCCAGCCCAGCACTTTCCTCTCCTGTGACAAAGGCTAGAGGGAGAGAGAGGGAGGCAGGGAGCCCTCCCCCTCTCTATGAGGGAACGAGGGAGGGAGGGTGGTGGAGGGGAGTTGAATGGGACCAACTAGTGACCTCAGGCAGAAAGAATGTGCCCGTTTGCTCAGGCGGCCCGCTCGCTTAGCAGAGCACCACAGTCAGCGAGCGCCGAGGGCTTTGTGTTTCACCTTCCAGATGCACTCGCCAGAGCAAAGGTCACCAGACAGACACACAGCAACATGCCCCAGCTCTGGCTCACTGGTGTGTTGTTGATTTGAATGTAATGGTTTTTATAAGTTTAGTCACTCTGAATTAAAAGAGCTCCTCCTCTGTAGTCAACAGGAAATATGTTTTTTCTCTCTTGTCCAGCCTCCAGCCTCCAACTCTAAATGCTAATAGTTCCTCGCTTTCAGTCTTAAGTCTCACCTATTGTGTGACCAGCATTCTTCGGCTGCTATAGCCATTTATGTGGGTGTTAAATGTATTGCTATCTCCCAGCAATGTGACACTGTGTGTGAAATAAAGTGATTGCATTCATTTGGGTGTAAAAAGGGGGACATGTCTTTCCCAAGCCGGGACACGCATAAAATCAATGGCAGCTCAGGACGGCAATTAAATCTGACTAATCCTGCAGATTTATGAGCTCCATGCGCTCTGTCTGCCAGGCTGAAGTCACTGCGCTGCCAGAAAGAGAAGAGACTGCTGCTGCCATTTAGTGCATTTGAATGGGCATGCATTAAGAGAAGCATCGCAGGGGGCGCAAAGGCCAGGGCCAGTGGGAGTGAGCAGTGAGGAGAAATTCCCTTTTATCCTGTGGAATTTACTGCTACTGTGTTCATGGAGCCCCAAAATGGTGACTTTGGGGAGGGACTGACTGTTAGTATGATCCTGCCTATACCAGACATGGGGAAATCCTTTGCTCAGGCTCCTATATTTGGGCTGTGGTGGTGAGTGTGTGTGTGAGCTGTACACAATGGCAGGGGTGAGGGTGAGGAGGAGGGGGAGTTTGTAAAGCAGTTTGGGCCTGGTCTGGATGGTGGGGCTCTATTGATTGCTTGCTGGTTCTAAGTATAAGGAGTCCCATGGGGATCAATGGATGACCAGAGTATTGAAACAGTAGTGTGGACCTCAAACGAGCAAACCTACATTATGCTACTATCATCTGCTTTAGTCACTGGTGTTTCCTGTTGACATCTGTTATCGTTGTGGCTTTAATGGAACAGAGAGGAGTCAGGGGAGTAGGAGGCAAAAAGTCAACTCCCATTTCTGTTTATTCTCAACAATACAGTTTTGTAAAATGTATTTAAAATATCATCAGGAGAACCCCTGGAGCATTTCAGCATTGCTCAAAAGGCTGGAAACACTATTTCCTTGATGTATTAACTTTCTTATAGCCTACGGGTTGGGTAAAATCACATAGCAACATTTTTACAGTCTTCACTTTGACAGGGTCTGATACAGGAACACTTCTATACCCCAGCTCACACACTTACTTCTCTTCTTCAGGGAGGAGGCTGAGAGGGAAAGCTTTCTACAACGTCAACGGCAAGGTCTACTGTGAAGAGGACTTCCTGGTGAGTTACAACATATGTTGTCCCTGCATGCCTCCTTATGCACATGCATTTATGTGTATGTTATGTTCATTATGCATATGTTCAGAGGTTGAGTTCTCCATGTCCTTCATACACACTCACCCCTCGATGACAGGCTTGGGAGAGGAGCGTTTGCATATTCTAAAACCCTCCAGAGGAAACAGACTTTCACTGCTACAATTAAAGTTAAGCACCACCCCTCCAATTCCCACTAATTTCCCCCAAATTTCCCCAAGGAGCACAATTACCCCACTGCTCTCATCCCATTACTCCCCAGCACTTAGAATTATAGAGGGAGGCGGAGTGGCTGTGGGCAGCTGCAGGTCTCAGACGGCCTCCTGTATGATGTATCCATCTGCCCAGGTTGGACACAATGGGAAACAGACACAAGTTATTAGTATGTATTGATCTCTTATAGATGTCCGTCAATCTATAATCAATGGGAACCAGGTGTTTTATAGCAGTCGTTTTTGTCTTCCAAAAAGATACAGACTTATTGTTTATTACTACTGAATTAGGTTGTTAGGTTGCCATTTACTTACTTAATGTAAATTAATCACTCCATTACACATAGACATTGCCCATTGGCCCCTAAAACAGACGTTCAATTGGTTCAGAGGATGAGTGCTAAGACTGGTATTGGGTTTCCTCATACTATAGATGTAAAGAATAGATCCTAAAGGGATCAGATGGTGGATGTGATAAAGTCCCTAGCTTCCTCAGAGTATTGACCACCAGCTCTGCCCCGATGGTCTGTCTTGGTGGGTTAAAGTGGAAATCTGGAGTCACCCTCCCCATGCACCCCTCACCACCGCATCTCCACCTGCTGCCCCTGTCCCACCATTACCCTCCCCCTCCTCTCATCAGGCCATGACCTCAGGGTCATGTGCTTTGCAGATGGTCACTATGGGACAAACATAACGATGGGTAATGCATGTATAACTCACATTTAAATCCCTCATTGTCTTCAATGTGATATCTTATGTTCAAGTTACACATGTCTTACCTCGAGTTCGGGTACATCTCCTTGTGTTTGTGTGACTGTGGTGCAGACTTTTGGAGACCACCAATAGTAGAGAGCTGAGGACTGGATGTGTGCTGTACCCCTTCTGTTAGTAGAGTGCTCTGATGGGTTTGGTTTAGGACAGGTATCGTTACAGCAATGCCGCTGGTCTCTCATATACATCTCAACCAAGAGAGGAGACAAAGGAAAAAGGACCAACTCCTTTCACATCAATATAAAGAGACCAGCAGCACCCCCTATAGATGGTGTCATTTAGGCTGTACTCTGGGTCCCTACATTTACATTTAGGTCATATTGTTAGGGGTTCTCAAACCAGGGTTGGGGTCAATTCCAATTGAATTTGAAATTCCAATTACATTCTTGAAATCATTTAAGAAGTGGAGAATTTACATTGAAAACAATTCTAATTCAATTGGAATTGACTTGGAATTAGACTATTTGGACTGTTTGAATTGAAATGGAATCGAATATTTGTGGAATTGTTCAGGAAAATATTGAATTGGGAATTTAATTATTGGAATTAACTTAACATTGGAATTGAGAGGAATTGAATTATCTCTGAATTCAAAGACTGACATACAATTAAATCTGAATTAAATGGAATTTACAGGGAGAAGGAAATTTGAATTTAGTTTGTGGAATTAACCCCAACCCTGTCTCAAACACTTAAAGGTGTCACATTTAGCCATCCTCTATTTTGTAATGCTGCACTCCCAAGTCTCAACCATACACAGTTAACATTCACCATGTAACAGTTTCCATTTCTACATGTTAGAATCAAAACAAACCCCGTGATAAGTATTTTTTTTTAAATCTCCCACAGTACTCTGGCTTTCAGCAGACGGCAGAGAAGTGCTTTGTATGTGGTCACCTCATCATGGAAATGGTAAGAAATAACCTAATACTGTAGGAGGGCCTGCTAGATAGTGATAGGAGACAATCAGCAGAACAGTATGCCTGTCCCTCTCTGGGATTTCTCTTTAGCAGTACTGTATCTCTGCTTGACATGTGGCATCATACCTCCTAGTTTAGTTTTGTTTCTGTATCTGAATGCCAACGGGCTGGTGTGATTGACTCCTACTGAGGCCTCAATCTCTAGCCTTACTGTTATCTGTGTGTGTGTGTGTGTGTGTGTGCGCGTGTGTGTGTGTAGATCCTGCAGGCACTAGGCAAGTCCTACCACCCTGGCTGCTTCCGCTGTGTGGTCTGCACAGAGGGTCTGGACGGAGTGCCTTTCACTGTGGACGTGGAGAACAACATCTACTGTGTTAAAGACTACCACACGTAAGGACATGTGTCTCTCATAGATAATGTCAACATGTGTCTCTCATAGATAATGCCAACATGTGTCTCTCATAGATAATGCCAACATGTGTCTCTCATAGATAATGCCAACATGTGTCTCTCATAGATAATGCCAACATGTGTCTCTCATAGATAATGCCAACATGTGTCTCTCATAGATAATGCCAACATGTGTCTCTCATAGATAATGCCAACATGTGTCTCTCATAGATAATGCCAACATGTGTCTCTCATAGATAATGCTAACATGTGTCTCTCATAGATAATGCCAACATGTGTCTCTCATAGATAATGCCAACGTGTCTCTCATAGATAATGCCAACATGTGTCTCTCATAGATAATGCCAACATGTGATGAAGTCAGCATGCAAGAGTTTCTTCATTCCACAGTACTTTTTAAATCCTGGTTTGTGCTGAAACTGATATAAATTATACAGCATGTACCAAGACTTGGCTTCTACTCTGTTTCCCCCACAGGGTCTTTGCCCCTAAATGTGCCTCATGCAACCAGCCCATCCTCCCTGCTCAGGTAATGATGTGCCAATGACTGCTTGTATCCTCTTAGCTCCTGTCACTAGTTGTCAGAGTCATATATAATATATACTGTCGAGGGTTGGGCCAATGCGGTTTCTGTCTGAACCTTCCCGAGATTGACATTTTCTCCTCCATAGCCGTTGCTAAGTGATAATTGACGCTTCCGCGCTGTGCTGTTTATTTCTGATAGTTTTCAAAATCTATAAAGATTTCCAGTGAAGGCAGATGAGCAATTAGTTGACACCACAACACAGTACCTACATGGATACACTTTATCCCGAATGCTAATCAATAAAAACGTTAAATTCGCTGCTCTGTTTTGCTTGTTTACAGCGGGTCATTTCATAGGGAATTGTCGGAGACGCTCTCGTATTGTTACAACTCCTACATTTTGAGAATAAAGGCACTAACATGGTGTCCCTTCTAAAACCAATGGCGTCCGTTTTGACCCAACTCTCTTAATATACAGCTCTGGTTGTTGGTGCCAGTGGAGACGGGAGGGTCTGACTGACTGTGTGTGTTTCCTGACAGGGCTCTGAGGAGACCATCCGGGTGGTGTCCATGGACAAGGACTACCATGTGGAGTGCTATCACTGTGAGGTGAGACAATGTCATTACCACACTGTTTGTGTTTCTTGTCTTATTTATGTGTTGAACGTAACCAGCACATTGGCTATGATCATTAATCCATTTTAGTGTAAATGCTACGGCAGTGTGGGTGTATGTTTCTGTGAGTATGTGCACTACACGCACAAGCTGATCCTGAGTGAGGGGCAACCCAATGTGGTGACTCATTGTCCAGGCACATTCCAGAGTTGACCTGTGGGAGAGGAGAGGGTAGGGCTGATAGCGCTGGACTCAGCTGGACATCAGACCAGGGGTCGTTGTTGGACTACCCTGGAATCTCAGCACTCTGAGAGACCGCTCAGACCACTTACTCACTCAGACACATGTACAGGAAATCATCCCACGTGACCTACAAACCTCAGTGTAATCAAAGTAATTAGTGAAGTCAGCCAAATTGAATTCCTGACAGTGCATTCATTAACACAGCAGTTTAATGATAGCTGTGTCAAGTGTGAGTCATTGTAACCAGGGCTCAAATAAAGTGTGTGTGAGTTTGATCAAGAATTCCATGTTTAATGGCAAAAGCTGGTTGACTCATTTCATTATCACACGTTTCAGGGAATAGCTCGTATCCCGTCTAGGTGAGTGATAAAGGTATTATGTAGACAATAGGTAATCATTCAGCAGCCTCTGTGGGGTTGACAGTCATTACAGGGGTCTAAAGTCCGGGTCTAAAGTCCAGGTCGGCAGGGGATGGAAAATTCATCACATATTTTTTTTAAATGGTTAAGAGCCCCGTATGTAATTATTTTTGTTTAAATTTAACCAGGCAAGTCGGTTAAGAACAAATTCTTATTTACGATGACGGCCTAGGAACAGTGGGTTAACTGCCTTGTTCAGGGGCAGAACGACAGATTTTTACCTTGTCAGCTCGGGGATTCGATCTAGCAACCTTTCAGTTACTGGCCCAACGCTCTAACTTCATCAGCGGCCTCTCATATCAGTCGAGACGTATAAAAGGTACAGTAAATATTTGAAATATGGATCGTTTTGATATCCAGCACCTGCTCAAAGGCATTGGATGGGTGTAGGGCTGGGCAATATGGCCAATATAGGTCATTTCATATCCCGATAACGATACACATCATGATATAGCACATTTTCTGTAATAAATAAATAGCTTATATTAAATGACCACATGTAAAGGCCTATTTCTTATTACATTTTGAATTATACTCAACAAATAAAAGGTACTTACTCATGTTTGATTATTTCTCCTTTTATTTAGAACCTTTGTGCAAAGTTTCCACTAAAATATGAATGTATAAAATCTTAAAAGGTCAATAGAATACACTTCAACTATAGTTGCAAACCAAATAAAAATAGGCCTAAAATGTATATACAGTGCCTTGCGAAAGTATTCGGCCCCCTTGAACTTTGCGACCTTTTGCCACATTTCAGGCTTCAAACATAAAGATATAAAACTGTATTTTTTTGTGAAGAATCAACAACAAGTGGGACACAATCATGAAGTGGAACGACATTTATTGGATATTTCAAACTTTTTTAATAAATCAAAAACTGAAAAATTGGGGGTGCAAAATTATTCAGCCCCCTTAAGTTAATACTTTGTAGCGCCACCTTTTGCTGCGATTACAGCTGTAAGTCGCTTGGGGTATGTCTCTATCAGTTTTGCACATCGAGAGACTGACATTTTTTCCCATTCCTCCTTGCAAAACAGCTCGAGCTCAGTGAGGTTGGATGGAGAGCATTTGTGAACAGCAGTTTTCAGTTCTTTCCACAGATTCTCGATTGGATTCAGGTCTGGACTTTGACTTGGCCATTCTAACACCTGGATATGTTTATTTTTGAACCATTCCATTGTAGATGTTGCTTTATGTTTTGGATCATTGTCTTGTTGGAAGACAAATCTCCGTCCCAGTCTCAGGTCTTTTGCAGACTCCATCAGGTTTTCTTCCAGAATGGTCCTGTATTTGGCTCCATCCATCTTCCCATCAATTTTAACCATCTTCCCTGTCCCTGCTGAAGAAAAGCAGGCCCAAACCATGATGCTGCCACCACCATGTTTGACAGTGGGGATGGTGTGTTCAGGGTGATGAGCTGTGTTGCTTTTACGCCAAACATAACGTCTTGCATTGTTGCCAAAAAGTAAAATTTTGGTTTCATTTGACCAGAGCACCTTCTTCCACATGTTTGGTGTGTCTCCCAGGTGGCTTGTGGCAAACTTTAAACGACACTTTTTATGGATATCTTTAAGAAATGGCTTTCTTCTTGCCACTCTTCCATAAAGGCCAGATTTGTGCAATATACGACTGATTGTTGTCCTATGGACAGAGTCTCCCACCTCAGCTGTAGATCTCTGCAGTTCATCCAGAGTGATCATGGGCCTCTTGGCTGCATCTCTGATCAGTCTTCTCCTTGTATGAGCTGAAAGTTTAAAGGGACGGCCAGGTCTTGGTAGATTTGCAGTGGTCTGATACTCCTTCCATTTCAATATTATCGCTTGCACAGTGCTCCTTGGGATGTTTAAAGCTTGGGAAATCTTTTTGTATCCAAATCCGGCTTTAAACTTCTTCACAACAGTATCTCGGACCTGCCTGGTGTGTTCCTTGTTCTTCATGATGCTCTCTGCGCTTTTAACGGACCTCTGAGACTTTCACAGTGCGGGTGCATTTATACGGAGACTTGATTACGCACAGGTGGATTGTATTTATCAACATTGGATCATTCAGAGATCCTCACTGAACTTCTGGAGAGAGTTTGCTGCACTGAAAGTAAAGGGTCTGAATCATTTTGCACCCCCAATTTTTCAGTTTTTGATTTGTTAAAAAAGTTTGAAATATCCAATAAATGTCGTTCCACTTCATGATTGTGTCCCACTTGTTGATTCTTCACAAAAAAATACAGTTTTACATCTTTATGTTTGAAGCCTGAAATGTGGCAAAAGGTCACAAAGTTCAAGGGGGCCGAATACTTTCGCAATGCACTGTATATATTGGGGGGGCTTGCCTGTTTTGCATGTTATTTTGGCATTAATACATGTTACATATCAATTTGTATTTGGTACCTTGGGTCGAGTGTTAGCACACGAAACTCCTGTTTCTCGACCGTGTAAATTTGGGCCATGTCTTTGCAGATGTAAGTTGTAATGGCAGCTGTTATCTCTTTCCCTCTTCGTGATTCTTTGCCATATGCTGTGCTGTGGGCAAAAGCCTCTTGCAACGCCTGAGTCGGGGGGGGTTGTTTTGAGCACTCGACTGTACTTGTTTGGGTCTCATCTGTAGACTCTCTCCATACTGTTTCACATGATTCTTGCGTAGGTGGTAAAAGAGGTTAGTGGTGTTTGAGCCTTTTGTCGGGACCGGCCTGCGGCATATTTTTGCAGAGGACGGTTTGCTGGTCTGTGTCAGACTTTTCATACCCAAACCACGTCCACGTGACCGTAGTAGCCCCTCTTTTAGGTACGAGCTCTGTGTCTCTGTGCTCTGTGTCACGTTCACTCTCTTCCATGTTTGTTTGTGTTACAAATTTCCGTGTGGAAGAACACAGTGTTGTCCAATTGACAAAAGATATTGCCGTAAAGAGTGTGATTTGCGACACAACGAAATAAACGAGCATAATATGAAGCGATAGACATTTTTCTATCGTCACACGATATATATCGTCATATCGCCCAACCCTAGATGGGTGTATATAATATTTTCCTTCACAAATGTCCAGCTACTGCAGTTCACTGAGTCTATCTCTCTCCCTCGGTGTTGTAGGACTGTGGCCTCCAGCTAAATGACGAGGAGGGTCACCGCTGTTACCCCCTGGATTGCCACCTGCTCTGTCACGGCTGCCACATCCGCAGGCTAAAGGTCCCGGTGCCCGCCCACCCGCCCCCCAGCTACCCACTACACGTCACTGAGCTGTGAGAGGAACCAACCCCAACCCACCGCTGACCCGCCTCCCAGGTGACCTGAGACAACATAGCAGAAAGAAGAAGGAATCCCCCGCCCACGGAATCCCGGGAACTTCAGAACCTCTTCTTGCATGACAGAACAGAACAGAGAGACCCTGGGAGACTTCGCTCTCTACTTGCCGGCCGTGCCCTGGGGAGAGGAGATTGATACAGGGCCATGGACAAGTCACAAGACCGGGCTGGGAGATATTCCACCTCTCTCTCTCTCTCTCTCTCTCTCTCTCTCTCTCTCTCTCTCTCTCTCTCTCATCAGTTTTTTTTCTCCCTCCTTTCGGTCTGTGAACAGTGAAGCAGGCTGAGGCCCCAGCCCACCCAGATACCCTGGCTGACGTCAGCACAATGACCCCTGCACATTCATCACAGTGGGGACTGGCCTGGATGGAGGGAGGGGGCCACTCTCTCTCTATCCCTCTCTCCATCGCTCTCTTTTTTACTGCCTTTCTGTTTTCTTCATTCCTTCGAGCTGAAGCCCTATGCCATGATGCATTTACTGCTCCTCTGTCAGAGAGAGAGCTGGACAGCGTCTCTGCCAGGAGGCTGGGAGGCCATGAAGCAGGCCGCTACATAACATTCCAGCACTGTCTGGCAGGGTTAGAGGGTTGGACATGCTGTGCCTTCAGAGTGGCCTTCCACTGAGAAACCTTACCGCATGGTGACAGTGACAATGGCACAATCCAGCTAGCTACGGCTCCTTTTGGCTATGCAAGGGTACCGAGTCTACCAGCAACAACCGCGCTCCTTCATGTGACTCTGTGACACAGTCTCCTGTACCATCCCTTCATGTGACTCTGTGACACAGTCTCCTGTACCATCCCTTCATGTGACTCTGTGACACAGTCTCCTGTACCATCCCTTCATGTGACTCTGTGACACAGTCTCCTGTACCATCCCTTCATGTGACTCTGTGACACAGTCTCCTGTACCATCCCTTCATGTGACTCTGTGACACAGTCTCCTGTACCATCCCTTCATGTGACTCTGTGACACAGTCTCCTGTACCATCCCTTCATGTGACTCTGTGACACAGTCTCCTGTACCATCCCTTCATGTGACTCTGTGACACAGTCTCCTGTACCATCCCTTCATGTGACTCTGTGACACAGTCTCCTGTACCATCCCTTCATGTGACTCTGTGACACAGTCTCCTGTACCATCCCTTCATGTGACTCTGTGACACAGTCTCCTGTACCATCCCTTCATGTGACTCTGTGACACAGTCTCCTGTACCATCCCTTCATGTGACTCTGTGACACAGTCTCCTGTACCATCCCTTCATGTGACTCTGTGACACAGTCTCCTGTACCATCCCTTCATGTGACTCTGTGACACAGTCTCCTGTACCATCCCTTCATGTGACTCTGTGACACAGTCTCCTGTACCATCCCTTCATGTGACTCTGTGACACAGTCTCCTGTACCATCCCTTCATGTGACTCTGTGACACAGTCTCCTGTACCATCCCTTCATGTGACTCTGTGACATAGTCTCCTGTACCATCTCTTTGCGCCAGTACTACTTGGCATAGCGGATGTTTGTGGCACCAAATGCGCTGTCAGTAGCCAGTAGCCACAGCACTAGCCTGGGCTGGCACTCATTCCACTTAGCAGTCTTAGAAGACGTGACCTCGAGAGATTCACAAGCAGTGTCTCAACGATTATATAACAAGATAAAAAGTTAGAAGCACGTAGATTGTCTTTTATACATGCCTATATATTTTGCAGACAAGATTCTAGAAGTGTAGTGTATTTTTTTGCTGCGTTATTATTATCAAATGGAATCGGAGGCCAAGCGAGCTGTCACAGTCTTAACGGTCCTCTGAAGGGTATTGGTCCGTTGTTTAATTTCTCCTCAAGGACACATGTCCTAGAGGCCTCTGTGTTGTCACTCTGCTTGGTCATGCGATCCACAGACCTGTTAACATGTACAGTTCCACACACTGGTTATTTGACCCATATGGCAGCACTGAGTAAGTGAGTGTCTGACCATCGAGAGTCCCCACATATCCTCCTCATGCACACGTAACAGTGTCATACCTACTGGTTGATCTGATTGTCTGGTTGGTTGTGGGAGTTGCTGGTCCAACCCATGTCTCTGGGGAATCCATCCCCCGTGTTTTCCCTCGCTGGTTGTGCCGTTGTGTGCATCTGTGTGTGTGTGTGTGTGTTAGTCTGTTGGTCTATAGACACTGAGTGTACTAAACATTAAGAACTGCTCTTTCCATGGCATAGACTGACCAGATGAATCCAGGTGATGTCACTTGTTAAATCCACTTCAATCAGTGTAGTTGAAGACAGGTTCAACCTGATTTTTAAGCCTTGAGACAATTGAGACATGTATTGTGTATGTGTGTCATTCAGAGGGTGAATGGGCAAGACTAAATATTGAAGTGCCTTTGAACGGGTTATGGTGTAGGTGTCAGGCGCACCGGTTTGTGTCAAAGACTGTAACGGTGCTGGGTTTTTCCCGTGTGTATCAAGAATGGTCCACCAGCCAAAGGACATCCAGCCAACTTCACACAACCGTGGGAACTATTGGAGTCAACATGGGCCAGCATCCCTATGGAACACCTTCGACACCTTGTAGAGTCCATGTCCGATGAATTGAGGCTGTTCTGAGTGCAAACGTGGTGTAACTCAATATTAGGAAGGTGTTCTTAATGTTTGGTATACTCAGTGTGTGTGTGTGTGTGTGTGTGTGTGTGTGTGCACCAGTGGCAGTGCCATGGTGCATGTACCTTGTTGAGTGAGCAGGACAACGGCCATCCAGCTCCACAAAACGACCCATGCTCTCTCAATCTCTCTCCAACAGAAAGGATGGGTTAAGGCTCTGACTCAGGCCTACCCAGTACCTGCTCACAGTAGCCTAGTCAGAGGAACTGTCCTCTCATACTACTGAATCTAACAGACAAGGAGGCTGACGTAGAGATTACGGAGAGGCGTGGCCGACACAGGCATCATGTGCTTTCTGATGTATCCCTCGATGAGATTCTTTGGAATGTAATTATTAGTGTATGTTTGGCAAACTGTTGTTTAATTTTTGCTCTGCTCCCAGTTGTACATTTACAGAAGTGAAAAGGCTAGTATCCCTGGAGTACATGTTTTTGCTGGGAAATTCCCTTTGATGGTAGATAAACTGAATCTCAGCATAGTATGATGTGACTCCTAGTCAAGGAATGTGTAATACACTTGAAGAATGAGGCAATGGCATTTTCTGAACTGTAGTTTGAATAGTACAATAAGACCCACTCATCAATCTCAAATCATTTTTCATTAAAGCAGAAAATGTTTAGACTTGACAAGAGTTGATCCCCTTTAATGTTGTCTTAATACACCTCTTTTAAAAAATACTACTTCAGTTCCATTTCTATTGCATAGCACACAGCTAGTTTCCCCAGACCTGTGCATAGAGGCTAGTTTTTCTTTCATCCTCATAAATCACTCTGAAAGTGAAGACCTCTCTCTCCTATCAGTAGTTTTCAATAAGCACATATGACACCTCTGTCACATCACTTTTGTATCGCTTTTGTATAAGTGTTTGATTACCTAGATGGTTCATAAAAAAGGAAACTAGATTTATTTATCTAAACATGAAAAAGTCTAAAGTTATTTAATGTATTAAAAATCGGGACGTATCATTTAACTGTAGATTATATAATCTGCTTTTTAAATAAAGTGGTTTTGTAGCTAACTTAAACCAAATGATGATGTCTTTTTTGTTGTATGTGAAGTCATGATAATTTCTATCCAAATGATGGCATTTTGTTGAACTACAACACAAATACCTTGTTACCATACTATTACCATGTTATTACCATTTTATTGCATGCTGTAATGTAGTGCTGCCATTGGACATAAATCAGCAACGAAATGTGGTAAACTTGGGAAGGATGTGGGAAGGATTTAGCCTGAACTTGATAGTGATATGGACAACTGACTTTCCCATGGCCTTGCCTTGTCTCCCTGTGGAGAAGATGGATGCTTACAAAGATGAAAAATCCCAGCTCTGGATGAAAGTCCCATGCTGCTGTTCATGCCTTCCAGTTACCTCTGTGTACTCAGATGTTTGTTCTAGAAAGATATCATCGTCAGATCAGAGCTACTGTAATTGTGGTGTGTAATTACATACTCGCACGCAAGTCTCTCCAGCAAGTCGTGTGATGGAGGATCCCTCAGAGAGTAGAGCAGAGGGCAGCCCCCACCGTGGTATGTACAGTATGATAGCTCTGGTCCTGACAGTCATCACTGATAGGGTATTCTCTGGGGTGTTGTTGGCTCTGGAAGTAAACAGTCCATCTGCACTTTACTGGAATCAGAGGCCATATGTATCAAGCATCTCAGACTGCAATTGCTGACATCGTTTTCCCTTTTGCCCATTGTGATCTATAAGGCACAACTGATCCTAAATCAGCACTCCCATTCTGACACGCTTGATACTTACAGCCCAAGACCCTCACTACTGGGCTTCTTATGGTTACTAAATTTTAGTTAAGATGAGTTGGAGTTGACCATCAATTCACTCAACAAGTTCTGAATCTTAAAATGAGATAGAAGCATCTAACACACACACAGACAATCTGCTCCGGGTCTGTTTCTGCACATTTACCCTTTGTTTTCTGTCTATAATCAGGTTTAAATAACACTACAGGGATTATAAACTGAATCAAATTAGCAAACTGTCGAGATGAACAAGAAGATGGCACCCCCGCGGTTTCCTATTGTACAAGTGAGAGGATTTAAGACGGACTACATTTGTGCCAATTGGAGCATAAAGTAGGATGGTTACTGTAATGCTCCTCTTAAACTATTAAGTGAATCCCCCAACTCTATAATACCTCACAATAACCACACGCCTGGAGGAGCCACCTCAAGTACACTACAAATACCTCACAGTCACACATTGGGCCTATGGAGATTTGGCTTGCAAAGAAGTGGTGGTTGATATATTTTTCTTTGTGACAGTCTCTGAGGTTGTTAAGTGTGTGTCATCCCACTTGACAATTTATCATTGATCTTTTGGCATCACATTAGGTCAGAAATAATCACATAATCAGATATTTTAAAATTAAAATAAATATTCACTATTTGCTGTGATTGCAGCATGAGATTCTCTGAGATGATTTGTATTCCTTCATTTGGGTCATGTCATGCTCATGATTTAGATGTTTATAGAGAAGGAATATTACTTTTATATATGTAAAGAACTTTTCATTATAGATGAAAAATCTCAAAGTGCATAAAATAAAATATAAATAATACAATGACTATGGGGTTTAAGTGCAGACTGTCAGCTTTAATTTAAAGGTATTTTCTTCCATACCAGGTGAACCGTTTAGAAATTACAGTCCTTTTGTACATAGTCCCCCTATTTAATGGGACCAAATGTATTGGGACAAATTCACTTATACAGTATGTGTATTGAAGAAGTCAAAAGTTTAGTATTTGGTCCCATATTCCTAGCAGACATTGACTACATCAACCTTGTGACAACAAATTTGTTGGATTCATTTCCTGTTTGTTTTGGTTGTGTTTCAGATTATTTTGTGCCCAATAGAAATTAATGGTAAATAATGTATTGTCATTTTGGAGTCACTTTTATTGTAAATAAGAATATAATATGTTTCCAAACACTTCTATATTAATGTGGATGCTACCATGATTACAGATAATCGTGAATAATGATGAAATGAAAGTTACAGAGGCATAAATATCATCCTCCAAAAATGTAATGGGGGGAGGTTAGCATGTCTTGGTGGTATGATATTTGTGTGTCTTCAACTTTCTTCACTCATAATTATTCAGATTCATTCAGGACTATCTGTAATTATGGTAGCATCCGCATTAATGTAATAGTGTTTAGAAACATATTATATTCTTATTTACAATAAAAGTGACTCCAAAATGACACAATACATTATTTACCATTAATTTCTATTGGGCACAAAATAATCTGAAACACAACCAACACAAACAGCAAACAAGTTTTTAGAGTCAAACCTGATGTAGTCATTTTGTTCTAGGAATATGGTCCCCTAAAATGGGGGGGACAATGTACAAAAAGTGCTGTAATTTCTAAACGGTTCACCCGATTTTAGATTTCTATTTTATCTTTTATTTTATGTACTTTGAGATTTTTCTTCTGTAATGAAAAGTGCTTTTCAAATGTAATAAAGGATTATTATTACTATAATTTCAAACCCAAAGTGCTGGAGTACAGAGTACAGAGCCAAAACAAAAACGTTTCACTGTCCCAATACTTTTAGAGCTCACTGTACAGTGCATTCGGAAAGTATTCAGGCCCCTTGACTTTTTTCACATTTTGTTACTTTACAGCTTTATTCTAAAATTGATTAAATTGTTTATTTTCCTCATCAATCTACACACAATACCCCATAATGTCAAAGCAAAAACAGTTTTTTAGAAATGTTGGCAAAAAACATACAAAAACTGAAATATGACATTTACATAAGTATTCAGACCCTTTACTCAGTACTTTGTTGAAGCACCTTTGGCAGCGATTACAGCCTTGAGTCTCCTTGGGTATTACGCTACAAGCTTGGCACACCTGTATTTGTATAGTTTCTCCCATTCTTCTCTGCAGCTCCTCTCAAGCTCTGTCAGGTTGTATGGGGAGCGTCTCTGCACAGGTATTTTCAGGTCTCTCCAGAGATGTTAAATCGGGTTCAGCCTCTGGCTGGGTCACCCAAGGACATTCAGAGACTTGTCCCGAAGCCACTCTTACGTTGTCTTGGCTGTGTGCTTAAGATCGTTTTCTTGTTGGAAGATGAACATCACCTCAGTCTGAGGTCCTGAGTGCTCAGTCTGAGGTCCTGAGTTTCCATCAAGGATCTCTCTGTACTTTGCTCTGTTCATCTTTTCCTTGATCCTGACTAGTCTCCCAGTCCCTGCAAATATCCCCACAACATGATGCTGCCACTACCCTGCTTCACCGTAGGGATGGGTTATTGTGTGTAGATTGATGAGGGAAATAAACAATTTAATACATTTTAGAATAAAGCTGTAACGTAAAAAAATGTGGAATTTCTTTCCCAATGCACTGTATATAGCCAAATCATAAAAGCAACAATCAAAGTCTAGGAAGAAGGGTAGGCCAGCCAATGAAAATGTGTCTTAAGCCCTTCTTTAAAAGCCTCAGATGTCTGATCGGCCCTGAGATTGTCAGGAAGGGAGTTCCAAAGGCATGGTGCGTGGGAGGAAAAGGCACAGTCTTCCATTGTCCGGAGCCGGGTCCTGGGCGCATGAAGCATTTTGGCTTGCCCTGACCATAGGGTGTATGGAGGTTCATAGGGGGAGAGTACATACCCCATTTAGGGCTTTGTAGAACAGGAGGATAATTTAATTTTAAAGTCAATTATTTGAGGGACAGGCAGCCAATGGAGGTCAGCAAGGATGGGGTGATGTGGGCAGACTTTTTGTTTGTGTCAGAAGCCATGCAGCACTGTTTTGAATGAGCTGTAATGTATGAATTGAGTGTAAAGGCAAGCCCCCAAATACTGCATTCCCATAATCAATTCTGGAGAAAACAAATGCATGGATAAGCTTTTCTGCATCAGAAGTGGTGAGATAGGGTCTTAGGTGGACTAATGTGGGCATTGAAGGAGAGAGCAGGGTCGAATTTCACACCCAGGTTGATGATGACTGAGGAGAGGTGAATGATGTGGCCATATACGGCAGGGAAGATGCTGCAGGAGTTGGTGATCTGCTGTGGGGTGCCTATCAGCATTACCTCTGTCTTACTGTTGTTGAGTTGGAGGAAGTTATTCTGCATCCAGTATTTAATCTCTTCCAGACAGTTGGACAAGGTTGACAGAGCAGATGTTGTGTCAGTGTTTTAATGTAAACGTGTGTCGTCTGCGTAGTGAAATTGGACACTGTGTTGTCTGAAGATCTGGCCAAGTGAGAGCAGGAAGAGAATGGGTCCTAGCACCGACCCTTGTTGGACACCGCAGGTTATGGTGGACTCCTGATCTTTCCTCACCAAGGGGGAAGTACTGCTTGTGGTTAGAGAAGTAGGAGGTGAACCAGTTTAGGGCAGTCCCACAGATGCCTTTCTGAGGCTCTGCAGTAGAATGGTATGATCTACAGTGTTGAAAGCAGCACTTACTGTACCAGTCAAAAGTTTGGACACCACTATTCATTCAAGGGTTTCTCTTTATTTGTACTATTTTCTACATTGCAGAATAATAGTGAAGACATCAAAACTAGTAAATAACACATATGGAATCATGTAGGGCCAGAATTCTTCCCTTTGCCTTGATGACAGCTTTGCACACTCTTGGCATTCTCTCAACCAGCTTCATGAGGTAGTCACCTGAAATGCATTTCAATTAACAGGTGTACCTTGTTAAAAGTTTATTTGTGGAATTTCTTTCCTTCATTATGCTTTTGAGACTGAGTGAATCAGGCCTTCGTGTTCGAATTGCTGCAAAGAAACTACTACTAAAGGACACCAATAAGAATAAAAGACTTGCTTGGGCCAGGACATATGTACAACGGACATTAGACAAGTGGAAATCTGTCCTTTGGTCTGATGAGTCCAAATTTGAGATTTTTGGTTCCAACCGGCGTGTCTTTGTGAAAGATCTCCGCATGTGTGGTTCCCACCATGAAGCATGGAGGAGGAGGTGTGATGGTGTGGGGGTGCTTTGCTGGTGACACTGTCAGTGATTTATTTAGAATTCAAGGCACACTTATCCAGCATGGCTACCACAGCATTCTGCAGTGATACACCATCTCATCTGGTTTGCGCTTAGTTGGACTATCATTTATTTTTCAACAGCACAATGACCCAACACACCTCCAGGCTGTGTAAGGGCTATTTGACCAAGAAGGAAAGTGATGGAGTGCTGCATCAGATGACCTGGCCTCCACAATCACCCAAGCTCAACCAAATTGAGATGGTTTGGGATGAGTTGGACCACATAATGAATGAAAAGCAGCCAACAAGTACTCAGAATATGTGGCAACTCCTTCAAGACTGTTGGAAAAGCATTCCAGGTGAAGCTGGTTGAGAGTGTGCAAAGCTGTCATCAAGGCAAAGGGTGGCAAAGTCAAGGCAAAGTCACTAAGAGGATGACCAGATATGGGTGGTGGGGTAGGAGCCAGAGTGAGATTAGGGTTGGAGGATACAATGTTCTTTTGGATGGTGTTGATTTTAGCCTTGAAGAACTCAGTAAATATGTTGTGTTGTTCGGTAGTTGCTGTGGGATGGCCAGAGTCTGTAGGGGGGAGGAGATGACTGATGATGGAAGACTTTACATGTTTTTTCAGGGGCTAGGCTGTTTAACTTGTTCCTTAGAGCGCTATTATATAGGTTAACCATCTCATCAGGGGTGGACTCATGACATCAGCTTGTAGGGCAGGGAAACCAGACTCCTGGAAGACGGACGTGTCAAGGGATTTGATGTTTCTGAATTTAATAGTGTGCTTGGCCGGAGCTGAAGTGCAGGAGTACTCACAGACATTGTCACATCTCTATCATCAGATACACCTACCTCATGTATATCCAGGTCTGAGGCAGGGACTTCTCCAGTGATAACGAGGTCTGGGGTATGTCCACGATTGTGTGGAGTTGTTGGCTCCAAGGAAGTCAGGATGTCAGTGCTATAGGAACATTTTCTTGAATCAAAGGAATCAATCAAAGTTGAAATCAACTTGGATAACAACATTGAAGAGGGTAGAACACAGAGAGGTGATCAGCTCAGAAAACTGTCTTAAAAGAGACTGTGTTGGTTTTAAGGGGGCTTGAAACTTGAACTCTGTGAAGCATTTATTTGTACTGCAATCTGAGGTGCACAGTTATTCTAATGAATTTATCCTCTGCAGCAGAGGTAACTCTGGGTCTTCCTTTCCTGTGATGGTCCTCATGAGAGCCAGTTTCATCATGGCGCTTGGTTTTTACGACTGCACTTGAAGAACTGTAAAAATGTCTTAATTTTCCGCATTGACTGACCTTCATGTCTTAAAGTAAGGATGGACTGTCGTTTCTCTTTGCTTATTTGACCAAATAAGGCGATCTTCTGCATACCACCCCTACCTTGTCACAACACAACTGATTGTCTCAAACACATTAAATAAATTACACAAATGAACTTTTAACAAGGCACACCTGTTAATTGAAATGCATTCCAGGTGACTACCTCATGAAGGTGGTTGAGAGAATGCCAAGAGTGTGCAAAACTGTCATCAAGGCAAAGGGTGGCTACTTTGAAGAATCTCAAATATAAAATACATTTAGATTTGTTTAACACTTTTTTGGTTACTGGACGATTCCATCCAATAAATTACAATGAAAATAGCAGCGCAATCAGCCTAGGCTGCCATAAAGGCGCCATGGCAACAATGCCTTGATTCTCTGTCAAGTGTACAGAGAATACCATCAGCATACACAATTAATGCTATTCTGAGTGTAGAGCGGTTTATATTTGTCATACAAACTGAATTGCCTGACTTTGCTTTTAAAGTAGTGAACAGAATCATTGTTGAACAGGAAATGTGCTGCTTTTGATTTTGAGGTATTCCCCCTCTGAAGTCCAGAACAAAGGCTGTGAAGGCCTGAGGTTGGTCAGTCAGCAGGCCTGGAATTCAGGAGCGGTTGGTTGTGACAGAACAGAGCCTAGAGCTAACACGGATTGGGAAAATGTTTATCAGGGCCAGTACAGAAAATGAAGGTCAGCACAGGGTTGAGATAGAAAGCATACAAACTGACCCACTGGACTAGAGTGTTGGGATGGTTCCAAGGACAGGTTCAGTGGCAGAGACCACCTTCATATAATTTTAAAAATGTATACTCACCAAAATGTATTTACTTCTGCCGTTTGGTTGTTCTGTGTAATGGATAATGGATAGGCATTGCATTGGCCAGGATTACAGGAACTGGAAGTAGATCATTTAACTACTGTTATCCCCTCACGCCATCTCTCTTTCAGACTGTATTGGTGAATGAGTGGGCAGGTAGATTTCACTGGTAAAATATGTACTTACAATAGAGCTCATCCAGGGTCAGACGCGGAGGAGGACGTGTGAGGTTCTTACCAAGTCTCCTAAAATACACCTCAACCCATCCAGATAAATCACACTCAATGTCATTGTAATCTGTTATGACTGAGACATGCTCAGGTATAATTCAGTATGGATATGTACTGTACTGAATATGTGTAGGCATAAACAGCAGAACAGTCTGTCCCCAACTGATCAGCCGAGCTGAGCGCTTCTGAACAGTTATGTTCAGTTCAGTCTTCGTGAGGAAGAACTCTGGTGTTGGTTGACAGCTCCAGGAGTTTGGGCACAAAGCACTCTTTATGTGTGTGTGTGAGGGTACCGCCCTGTTACTCAGGGAGCTCTGTGTGTGCGGTATAGCTGGAGCCCCAGGGACCCACTGTGAGGTGAGATCTGTTACACCATACAAAGGAAGCCTTCCCTCTGGAGCACAGAGATCCCTCCACCACCAGGAGCCCAGGCTGAAATATGCACACAACAGAATGACCATACCCAACATGATTCTATGGTTACAGACACGTTAGTCTGTGGTGTTATATCTAAAAGTTAACCAATGAAATGTGTTAGATGTTAAATACTTAACTAGTTAAACATCAGGGTGTGACCTCTGACATGTTAATATCAATTTTCATTACTGTCCTCTATGACCATCAACAACGTCACCGTGCTGGAGCGATAGAACGCCAACTGAAGGCTCAAGTCGATTTACTCTTCACTTCAAAATCACATGGCTTGAATAAATGACGGAGAGGCGGCCACGGGCCTGTGAGACTAAACAAGCCACAGCTGTCTATCTGGTAGTTTGGCAGAAATCAAGTCAAAAAGTTGATTGTCATGGGGGTCATAAAAACCTGGCATGTACAGTATGTCTCAGAGATGTGACTGACAATATCACTGCCACCCCTGGTAGACTGGGATCCACAATGCCAGGGACCACCCAGAGCCTCAGGCCCACAGCTCCACTGTTTCCACTGTCCCCCTATATTTTATACTAGTCAGCAATATGATGACGAGGAGCAATGCCTGCCCACGCACTTAGACTAACCTTTATATAACTCTAGTAGCCATGGGAAATATGGAACAGGACCTGACTAAATGGACCCTTTTTACAGCTGTAGGCTGAGGGTCCGCCATGTGAGGGTTGTCAATAGCAGATTTAGACTGGAGACCAACTGAGAAAATGAGAGGGACAACATCTGGGTTATAAGAGAGGAATCTGTGAGTTTGCTTTGCAAGTATTTCAGGAGTAATATTTGCCTTAGAAAATAAATATCCCATGGAAAGTGTGTTGAGACATGAGATCATATTTGATCAATGGCATTCCTGCAAAGTTCAAGTGACTAGCAAACATAACTGTCGAACTGCAGGGTGAACTTCTCCTCAGCATTAAGTTTTCATGGTACGTGTTACACATGCAGAAATGTGTCGTACATACAGTATTGACTTCAAAATATTCCAGGAGGTTTGTGCTAGTCCTCATTGTTAAGCACATAGCTTAACAACAGGAATTCAAATCATCTCTCAAGTGATGATGAGGTATAGACAAACACAAACCCCAGCTGGCTAATAGCCAGTTAACACAGATCCACTCCCAGGTCCTACTTTCTGTCACCTCTGTGAACTTGGGAATGTGTGTACAGACTGGAGGGGTGACGTTGCCTTGGCGACCGTGGTGTTGGAGGTTGAGGGGCAACTCTTAAACAGGCCTCAGTGAGAATGACTGACAGGTCAACCAATAAAGCATGCAGGGGGAATGTGGGGGAATGCAGTAGACATTGTTCTTGAAACATCTCAGGAACATGCTCTGAACTGGCAGTCGTATTCATGTTCAAAATTCATGGTTTCAATGGAACAGTTTGAGCTGCATTCCTGAATGTAACTTGAAAAGTGCATGTGTCCTAGAATGGGTTGGTAGGCTATTCGGCAGACTACTTACTCAAATACTTTCTCCCTGAACAAGCAGGTGCACATATAAATCAAGAAACATTTTCTCTCTCTCTCAAGCTCCAAAATGATATCAAAACTCGCTTGTTATATTCTGTGCCACTGAGCCTGAAATAACTCAGGCTAAGTTATGATTGAAGTATAGAGTTGTTGCCAAGCAACAGGATTGCTGAGCCCATCACAGTGTCTTGGGTCCCTGGGTTTTTCTCTTTGTGCTCTTTGGCACTCAATAAATTATAACCAGGAGCCGTTTGGAACAGAGAAATATAGTACTTCTAGGTTGGTTGAAACAAACATCACATATTCTTGCATACAGTATTATGGAAAAAGCATGTGCGGAGCAAAGTCATCTGTAATGTACTTGCTGGTCTTATGATGAGACATACACTGGGCATTCAAAACATTAGGGACACCTGCTCTTCCATGACAAAGACTGATCAGGTGAATCCAGGTGAAAGCTATGATCTCTTATTGATGTCACCTTCCACACCTTCCATCAGTGTGTAGATGAAGGGGAGGAGACAGGTTAAAGAATGATTTTTAAGCCTTGAGACTATTGAGACATGGATTATGTATGTGTGCCATTCAGAGGGTGAATTGGCAAGACAAAATATTTAAGTGCCTTTGAACGGGGTATGGTAGTAGGTGCCAGGCACACCGATTTGAGTGTGTCAAGACCTGTAAAACTGCTGGGTTTTTCACACATACGTTTCCTGTGTGTATCAAAAATGGTCCCCCACCCAAAGGACATCCAGCCAACTTGACACAACTGTGGGAAGCAATTGAGTCAACATGGGCCAGCATCCGTGTGGAACACTTTCGACACCTTGTAGAGTCCATGTCCGATGAATTGAGGCTGTTCTGAGGGCTAAAGGGGGTGAAACTCAATATTAGGAAGGTGTTCTTAATCGTTTGTACACTCAGTGTATTCTTGCATACAACATCATGGTAATGTACTTGCTGTATTTATGATGAGACATATTTGTGCATTGCACAGCAAAGTAATCTGTAATGTTCAAGCAGAAATTAGGATGAGACATGGTTTGTTTGAAATTCACAGAGTATTTTGTTTAATGGAGTTTTAGTCACATATCATAGAGCTTAATGATGATTAAACTGTCTCACATTGAGGGGCCTGCATATCACATGATGTTTTCCAGATGTATTTCTGCCTGCTGTTTGTTTTTCTCTGAGTATGGATGCTAGTTAACAGTCTGATGTCTGGGGATTTGTGGGGATGGAAAATATAGGAGATAGATTGACCTCTGACCCTGTGTTCCAGAGAATAAGCACAGCAGTGATTTGATCTGAGGCTGGTTTGGTTTATACTGGGCCAAATCTGGGGTCCTCTAATGCCATCTAGTGATGGTTTGGACATAAAGGAACACTTTCATTCCCCTATGAGTAAAACTCATTGGATTTATTGAGAGTGTGGTTTGAAAGTGGGTTCCATTATTCATACATAAATGCATCATTATCCTCTAGGATTGTCTGCAACTGCAAACTTCTGAACAGAATGCAGGCTAGAATCAACTAAGGACACAGACAATAGATTGGTGTAAAGATGTTAATTAAAAGCTTTACTCCCCATAAGTGGAGTGGGATAGTCTGGGATGTAGTTTACACTCCCCTCCACAGGCTCACTCTACAGTAGCGTTCCCCTTTACAGTGGTAAACCCATAACTATAAACTGGGTGGTTCAAACCCTGAATGCTGATTGGCTGATACATCAGACAGTATACCACAGGTATGACAAAACATTTATTTTTACCCTTCTAATTACGTTGGCAACCAGTTTATAATAGCAATAAGGCACCTCAGGGATTTGTGGTATATGGCTAATATACCACGACTAAGAGCTGTGTCCAGGCACTCCGCGTTGCGTATCGCCTAAGAGCCCTTAGCCGTGGTATATTGGCCATATACCACACCGACTCGGGCCTTATTGCTTAAACATACAACAGTATGTAAAATACAGTCCGATGTCACAACAAACAGACAGGACGCAGACAGATGATTACAGACATAGAAAGTGCTTCTACTCCTCTGCATGGTGACACATGCTGCAGTGAGTCTACCTTCACTACAGCCCAGACACCCCCATCAGCAGGGGGGCAGGACAGGGAGGATGGATGACGGTGGTGGGCAGGTTAGACGTGGTTCTTCTTGATAAAGTTAATGAGCCCGTTGGTGGAGGAGTCGTGAGAGTGGACCTCGTTGGAGCCATGCAGCTCAGGCTCGATCTTCTTACACAAAGCCTTACCCAGCTCAACTCTGAGATAGATAGAGAGAGAGAGAGAGATAGATAATAATGGACGGAATAGAATAGAATGTCACCAGAAAACTCACCAGAGTAGACAGAATAGAATGTCAGTGAAACATTTTTGTGTACAATTTCATAGGATAAAGGCTCTGTGTGTAATCTGTCATAGACTACACATTATCGAGGAGCTTGGTTTCAAATAGTCACACTTACCCCCACTGGTCAAAACTGTTGATCTCCCACATAACACCCTGGACAAAGATCTTGTGTTCATACATGGCTGTGAAACAAACAACACCATACATTGTTACTGGGAGCATAACAAGTAAATACATTATTTTGATCAATATTTCAAATATCATTGGTTGTTGGTTCACAGGTCCATATTCAGCTCTTACCAATAAGTGCTCCCAGTGTGAATGGGTTCAGCTTCTTGAAGACAATAGAGTTGGTTGGCTTGTTTCCTTGGAATACCTTACAGCAGAACAAGAGGAAACATTTTATATCACACAACCTGTTGTAAGACAGTTGTTGCATACTTGTAATTATACAGTGTTGCACCCTGTTTGAAGCTTCTTCCATCCTGATGCAAAACTTATTTTGTCCACTAGGAGGACGCACATCCCTATCAGAGCGACAGTGTCTGCCCTAGCAATAGACACACAATCTCCCCAGTATAACAACAGGGTTTAAGCCCATATAAAGTTTTAGGCCGGACTGGGGCTGCAGTGGACTTGCGCCATGAGGGATCTGCTCTCACTAACTTTGTGTGGCAGAATGGTTTCCAAGGCCTCTCCTGTCAGGCCGCCGGCCTCCAGTTCCTTCTTAGCCTCCTCTGTGGTCTTTCCTTTCATCAGAGCCTCAGTCTGGGCCAGGAAGTTGGCCATCAGGATCTACAGACACAGAGGATACAACAGGTAAGGCATTATCCCATTATGACATTATCCCTGTGCATTATCCCTAGTATCACACAGCATGAACACTGCATAGGTTCTTTTGTCAGATAAACAGTAAAAGTAGGCATCACTTGAATAACTGAATGATTAGTTCAGTCACTGAATGGGAAGGTATTTACTCCCAGATTATTCCCACTGACACCACGTCATTTCAATGTGGATAATTGGGTAATATTTGGTTGAGATGTTGATCAATTAGATTACAACCTATATTCACCCACTCAAAAAGACAATCAGAGGTTTGTTGAATTTCCAAAGTGTTATCACTCTGCTTTCAACCATCTACATAAAAGCTTAACCAAATTCCAATGGAAAAACAATATCTGATTTTTGGTTTAGTCGTCACCCAAATGTCTGTCATTGCGCTTTCATCCATTTAAAAGCACAGGAAATGTCTAATTAGGAATACACTGACATATATTTTGTTTATTTATACAACAGATGAATGTGTTATTACTGTGCTTCATCTAATAGCTGAACCAAATGGCCTGGATGGAAGTTGAGACTATTTTAAATGTACATGGTGCAAGAGAACAATACGGTTTGAGATTCTATACAGATTATTACAGCAACATGCATGTTTTATATGATTACATACAGTAAGAAGAAATGTATGGTGACAGTAACTTCATAATGTGGCCTTGGATGTGTTACTCATTTTAAGGTTTAATGTTACCTTAGTTTGTAAGAAAGCCTTAACTTTAAGCTATTTAGTATATTACAAAAGTAGTATTGAATTTTGTTTGGTTGACAACGCAACCAAATATCAATATTTAAAAGGAGATGTATCTACTGCCTGGATAGCTCCATCTGAGCCACTGTCTTAATCCCATTCTTTAACTTTTTGGCTGAGTTGGAGACGTGAATGCAACATATCATTTGTTAACTTGTCAACAAGTTAATAATAGGCTACAGTATTTATTGTATGTGAAAAGTGATGTTGAATTGTGTTTGGTTGTCAATGCAGCCTGATATCAACATTTGAAGGAGACTTATCTTCATTGCAGATAGTTCCATCTTTGCCACTACTTAGTCTGGCTTTAATTTTTGTTTGTCTACAAATGAATAATTGATATGCTGGATTACATCTCCATCTCAACCAAAAATCTAAATTAATGAATTGGACTAAATCAAATAAATTCAAACTTTTAATGCTTTGAAATAAAGTTTGATTTGATTTAGTCCTATTCTTTAACTTAGATTTTTGGTTGAGATGGAGATGTGAATCCAATATATCAATTATTCATTTGTAGACAAGCCAGACTATGTCAATGGCACAGGTGGAACTATCCAAGCAGAAGGTACATCTCCTTCAAAATGTTGGAAGCGTTGACAACCAAACACAATTCAATATCACTAAATATCATTACATTTGAAATCAACCACTGCTTGAAATCCAAGGCCTATTGTATGGTCTATTTTTAGTTGAATTCTGGATTTGAATTAAAACAATAGCTGTTTAATATTTTGAGAATGCTATATAGTCCTAAATAGCATCATTGATGATATATGAGTGGTAAAGTATGGTCACATTTCATACGCCTCTGTCCCGAAGCAAGAACCAATTAGCCTGGAGCTTGCCTTGCTAGGCCCAATTCCCGGCTAGCCGAAGAAGTCCATCAGCCACTCCTTGGGCTTCAATACCTATTTTGCCGATTGGCATGGACCCCCACCGACCCATCACGACTGGACTACCGACGTGATTCGCCCGAGGGGGTCTCTCAACTGGCTCCTCCGTCGCGACGTCCCCTGAATGCCCATCTGCTATCCGCGGCCTGCTAGCTGTCTAGAGCACATCGGACTGTTAGCTTTAAGAGGCCCATTGGACAAATTCTTTGGCCACTAAACCTATTTTGCCAATTGGCCTGGTTTTACCACACGGAGCCCTGCTGATCCGTCTGCCGACGTAACAGCATGAGGGGGCCACAACAGACTATCTTCCGTCACGACGTCCCTCAAAGGCCCTTCTGCTAGCTTGCTAGCCCCGGCCCGCTAGCTTGTCTAGAGACAATATCTCTTTCATCATCACTATGAAGGTTTATCCACAGGTTTATCCCCACTGTATTCACATCCTACCATACCTTTGTCTGTATATTATGCCATGAATCTATTCTACCATGCCCAGAAATCTGCTCCTTTTACTCTCTGTTCTGAACGTACTAGACGACCAGTTCTTTTAGCCTTAGCCGTACCCTTATCCTACTCCTCCTCTATTTCTCTGGTAATGTGGAGGTTAATCCAGACCCTGCAGTGCCTACCTCCACTCCCATTGCCCAGGCGCTCTCATTTGTTGACTTCTGTAACCGTAAAAGTCTTGGTTTCATGCATGTTAACATTAGAAGCCTCCTCCCTAAGTTTTTTTTATTCACTGTCCTAGCACACTCTGCCAACCCGGATGTCCTAGCTGTGTCTGAATCCTGGCTTAGGAAGACCACCAAAAACCTTGAAATTTCCATCCCTAACTATAACATTTTCCGACAAGATAGTACTGCCAAAGGGGGCGGAGTTACTGCAGGGATAGCCTGCAGAGTTCTGTCTTACTATCCAGGTCTCTACAAGTCTCTTACCGTTGCTATAGACCACCTTCTTCCCCCAGCTGTGCCCTGGACACCATATGCGAATTGATTGCCCCCCATCTATCTTCAGAGATCGTGCTATTAGGTGACCTAAACTGGGACATGCTTAACACCCCGGTCATCCTACAATCTAATTTTGATTCTCTCAATCTCACACAAATTATCAATGAACCCACCAGGTACAACCCTAAATCTGTAAACACGGGTACCCTCATCGGTATCATCCTAACCAACCTGCCCTCCAAATACACCTCTGCTGTCTTCAACTAGGATCTCAGCGATCACTGCCTCATTTCCTCCGTCCATAATGGGTCTGCGGTCAAGCGACCACCCCTCATCACTGTCAAACTTTCCCTAAAACACTTCAGCGAGCAGGCCTTTCTAATCGACCTGGCCCGGGTATCCTGGAAGGATATTGACCTCATTCCATCAGTAGAGGATGCCTGGTTATTCTTTAAAAGTGCTTTCCTCACCATCTTAAATAAGGCTACCCCTGGCTACCCCTACCCCGGTCAACAGCCCTGCACCCCTCACTGCAACTTGCCTCCCCAATTATCCTTCACCCAAATCCAGATAGGTGATGTTCTGAAAGAGCTACAAAATCTGGACCCCTACAAATGAGCAGGGCTAGACAATCTGGACTCTCTCTTCCTAAAATTAAAAGCTGAAATTGTTGCAACCCCTATTACTAGCTTGTTCAAACTCTTTCGTATTGTCTGAGATCCCCAAAGATTGGAATGCTGCTGCGGTCATCCCCCTCTTCAAAGGGAGACACTCTAGACCCAAACTGCTACAGACCTCTAACTATCATACCCTGCCTTTCTGAGGTCTTCGAAAGCTAAGTTAGCAAACAGATCACCAACCATTTCGAATCCCACCATAACTTCTCCGCTATGCAATCTGGTTTCCGAGCTGGTCATGGGTGCACCTCAGCCACGCTCATGGTCCTAAACGATATCATAACCACCATCGATAAAAGACAATACTGTGCAGCTGTCTTCATTGACCTGGCCAAGGTTTTCGACTCTGTTAATCACCACATTCTTATCGGCAGACTCAACAGCCTTGATTTCTCAAATGACTGCCTCGCCTGGTTCACCAACTACTTCTCTGACAGAGTTGTGTTTCAAATCGGAGGGCCTGTTGTCCGGACCTCTGGCAGTCTCTATGGGGGAGCCACAGGGTTCAATCCTCGGCCGACTATTTTCTCTGTATACATCAATGATATCGCTCTTGCTGCTGGTGATTCTCTGATCCACCTCTATGCAGATAACACCATTCTGTATACTTCTGGGCCTTCTTTTGACACTGTGTTAACTAACCTCCAGACGAGCTTCAATGACATACAACTCTCCTTCTGTGGCCTCCAACTGCTCTTAAATGCAAGCAAAACTAAATGCATGCTCTTCAACCGATCGATGCCCACACCTACCCACCCGTCCAGCATCACTACTCTGGACGGTTCTGACTTAGAATATGTGGACAACTACAAATACCTAGGTGTCTGGTTAGACTGTAAACTCTCCTTCCAGACTCACATTAAGCATCTCCAATCCAAAATTAAATCTAGAATTGGCTTCCTATTTCGCAACAAAGCATCCTTCACTCATGCTGCCAAACATACCCTAGTAAAACTGACTATGCTACCGATCCTTGACTTTGGCGATGTCATTTACAAAATAGCCTCCAACACTCTACTCAGTAAATTGGATGCAGTCTATCACTGTGCCATCTGTTTTGTCACCAAAGCCCCATATACTACCCACCACTGTGACCTGTATGCTCTCGTTGGCTGGCCCTCGCTTCATACTCGTCGCCAAACCCCCTTGCTCCAGGTAATCTATAAGTTGTTGCTAGGTAAAGCCCAGCCTTATCTCAGCTCACTGGTCACCATAGCAGCACCCACCCGCAGCACGCACTCTCGTTGGCTGGCCCTCGCTTCATACTCGTAGTCAAACCCTCTGGCTCCAGGTCATCTATACGTTGTTGCTAGGTAAAGCCCAGCCTTATCTCAGCTCACTGGTCACCATAGCAGCACCCACCCGCAGGTACATTTCACTGGTCACCAAAGCCAATTCCTCCTTCAGCCGGCTTTCCTTCCAGTTCTCTGCTGCCAATGACTGGAACGAACTGCAAAAATCACTGGAGACTCACACCTCCCTCTCTAGCTTTAAGCACCAGCTGTCAGAGCAGCTCACAGATCACTGCACCTGTACATAGCCAATCTGTAAATAGCCCATCCAACTACCTCATCACCATATTGTTATTCATTTTATTTATTTTGCTCCTTTGCACCCCAGTACCGCTACTTGCACAATCATCTTTGCTACATGCACACTCATCTATCACCCGTGTTTAATTCACCACAATAGCCTATTTATTGCCTCACCCCTCTTATACATTATTTGCACACACTGTATATAGACTTTCTCTATTGTATTATTGACTGTATGCTTGTTTATTCCATGTGTAACTCTGTGTTGTTGTTTGTGTCGCACTGCTTTGCTTTATCTTGGCCAGGTTGCAGTAAATGAGAACTTGTTCTCAACTAGCCTACCTTGTTAAATAAAGGTGAATTCTTTTGTTGTTTATTTGCTTTCTTAAACCTTCCCTTTGGAATGACTTGACAGCAACAGTAAATCTAATTAGTTTTTAAGAGGAGATCTCTCAACAATCATTCTCACAATAGCATATTGGTAATTGTCCGTAACAAATATCATAGCTAAGCAGTGCTGGGTTTGGTTAAAACCCTGGATGGGAGGTCAAAGGGTAGCTGCAGATAGATACATTCTCCAGTAGGAGGTGCTGCCCAGCCTATTGTTTTGAAGAAGATCTGACGTTGTTTTAAAAAGGTACAAATTCAACATATTTTAGATCCAGTATATTTTACACGTAGAATACACATCACAATACCTTGACAAATTGTTCAAATTACATTGAAACAATGTTGATTTAACCAGTTGGTTCCCAGTGGGTTGGTAGTGCTGGAAGATGTGTCCTGTAGGGGTAGCCTACCTTATGGTGCTTACTTTCCCTGATGGGGTGCTGTGTCTGGGCAGGGATGAGGAAGTCAGCGGGGACCATGCGAGTTCCTGTGGAGGACACAGCAGTAACACTGCATCTGTGACTAATAACATATTACTCTTCCATAACATACATACTCATCCATTTCAGCTGACCATTAATCATTATGTTGAAGAGCTTATGGACCAGTCAGCAACATTATTTGGGTATGAGTTAAGAGAATATGAACTTTTAAAAGTCAGATTTTAACTGGACAGTTCCTTTAAGGAGGCAGTACCTTGGTGAATGAGCTGGTAGAAGGCGTGCTGTCCGTTGGTGCCAGGCTCTCCCCATACGATGGGGCCAGTATGGTAGTTGACACGTTTGCCATGGATAGTGATGTACTTTCCATTGGACTCCATGTCACCCTATAGACACCACATGAATTGAACATCTTCGGTGTTCCGTTTCAGTTCCAATTTAAACTAATACTAAAACAACATTATCATCAGGCTATTTAACCTTGACTTAGTATGCACAGTAAAACACATTTTCATTTGATCAATACAAATCTGACAATATATCTGACCACAGCCTACCTTCAGGACAAGGAGTGGGTGTATACATTTTTATAGTATTTATAGTAAATTGCCAAAGTAGACTGACACATTCTTCACTGTGTTTTGCTTTGGCTGTTTACTTATGTTACACTCAGTCATGTCTTAACTGTGGAAATGACTCTTAACCCTGGTAAAGGCTCTTAACCCAGGTAGTGACTGACGGACCTGCTGGAAGTAGGCAGCGAATCGGTGCATGTACTGGTCATAAGGCAGCATGGCGTGGGTCTCGGCCTGGAAGAAGTTGATGTACCAGACACCCAGCAGAGCCAGGAGCATGGGAGCGTTCTTCTCCACAGGGGCTGTTTTGAAATGGTTGTCCTACAGGAACAAGAGGGGGTCAACTCACACGTATTCATCTGACCAATAGAAAAGTTTCCAAGTCTATGGACAGTGAGAATAATTGGCTGTACTTACCATCCAGTGAGCCCCTTCTAGAAGCTTCTCAAAGTTGTCATAGCCTGGGAAGAAAGAAAATAACAGAGACTTTGAGTTATACTTCAAATATCTCCTTTTACCAACTGATTACAAAGGTTATTCTACTCAGGTAGAGTACAGGCAGCTGATCAAAGCATTAGAATATCTAAACTGGGAGAATAAACCTACAACATAATGTACATACCGATGTGCAGAGCAATGGACAATCCAATACAAGACCACAGGGAATAACGTCCACCAACCCACTAAAACACAGCAACAATCTGGTTAGAAATGTGCACAATATCAACAAACATTTCTTGAGCTTAATCATTTTCACAGTAAATCTTTGAATATGCAACATGTATTTCCCCCCCCCCAAAATGTAGTGACCCTAACACCAATGTTATGTAACTCAGAAACGTGACTCTTAGTGAAATTACTTTACTATTTCAGTGCTGTGCATTCTGGTCTATGTATTTTATATTCATTGGTGTCTGGTGGTGTCCTGAGAAGATTCAGAAACCTCAGAGCACTCTGAAGCTTACGTAATTGAATGTGACACAGATACGGGGAACTGTGCCCATTCTCACTTGGCCCTACAGCTTGCCCCAGAAAGAGGCCCCAAGCCTCTAAAAATTCCATACCATTGTCTTGAAATTCCTTACCATTAACCCTTATCTATCTGTGGTGACACATTTCAGCCCACTGCAGAGAATGAATCCCCCATTGTCACGCCCTGACCTTAGTTATCTTTGTTTTCTTTATTATTTTGGTTAGGTCAGGGTTTGACAAGGGGTGGTTTGTTGTGTTTTTGTCCTGTCTAGGGTTTTTGTATGTTTATGGGGTTGTTTACTAGTCTAGGTGTTTTGTATGTCTATGGTTGCCTAGATTGGTTCTCAATTAGAGGCGGCTGTTTATCGTTGTCTCTTATTGGGAACCATATTTAGGCAGCCATAATCCTTGGGTAATTTGTGGGTGATTGTCTATGTATTAGTTGCCTGTGTCTGCACTTATTCTATATAGCTTTGCGTTTTTGTAAGTTTGTTGAAGTGTTCTTCGTTTCATTAAAATAGAAGATGTATTCACATCACGCGGCGCCTTGGTCTCATCGCTATAACGAAAGTGACACCCATATTACACAGCACTTCATTTGGTTAATAATATAATAAACAGTGTGTAATAAGTCACAAATAGCCGGGTAGGCCTATATATGAAAAGGCAGACCCCAACTTCTAAATATTCTCACTTCTCATAATTATTTTCAATGTGAATACCACCTATAATCAGTAGTGGTGTGTGGGTAAAATCCCCGGGGAAGCCAATCCAGAAAAAAAGCCATATTACAATCTATGTGTTGTGATAATTGCGTTTTTTGCTCTATAATCTGGTAGTTCAAACATTTTCGAACTACTAAACTATTGATTTAGAACACAGAGTTACTGCAAGTCGCAAAGAAAACAGGAGCTGCCTCCACTATTCCAGCACCATTTCAACTTCAACATTTCAACATCATCGAATCACCTATTCTTAGTATAATACATTGACAACTAAAAGATACAAGAAACGATTAGTCCATTCAACGTAAGTTAAATATGATGTGGCTGTCCATGGTGATGATTTATCTCTCTCTCTGTCTGTGTGTGTGTGTGTGTGTGTGGGGGGGGGGGGGGGGGCAGTGCCCCTGTGAATTTTGGACCCCCTTGTGGCCCCCCTAAATGTGGAGTATGATATAATTTTTACATAACTAATTTTTGCTATCGTTGTTTTTTTACATCCGTTATTAGACAGTGGCAACGATGATGATTATGAACATGGTCTTTTGCCTGCTTATGCCTGCAATGCAGTGAAGAAAACGATATGACAACAATAACGTCTAATGTAATTGGCCCCTCTAACAGTACAACTGGCCCCAGCTTGGCCCCCCCCCAGTTGAAATGGTCTAGAATCGCCACTGGTGTGTGTGTGTGAGTATAAAAAACATGTTGACTCACCCTACGTGTTGAGAAACGCTAATGCCATCCTCCTCTTTTATGTTGCCTAAACGGTCTATGACAGTACACGCTTTTAGTTTTGTTGTCCTAGGCCACCTAGCTAACATACTTGCTCGCTAGCCTAACTTCCTTTCATGGGCAACGATATGCCAGGCCAGCTAGTTAACATTACCATACTACATCTAGCTACATGTTGAACTTCCATCCTCTCAGGCCATGGGAACAATGTATGAATTTATGATTAGGTCAGAATCGCTGTTATAGTCACTGACCAGAACAGAAAATTAAGTAAAACCACAAGTCCAAATCCCTATTTCCATCGATGGCTAATTTAGGAAAGGGATGATTTTACCTAGCTATCTAGCCACCAGAGGACAACAGGACAATGAGATGCCACAATTCAAGGCTTTTCAGATATATGCTACACATGCTGAGACAGAGGGGGCGCTGTTTCGTTCACTCGGATGCTTTCTCAGCCTCTTGCAAATTGAAGGAAATTTATGAAACACAGAGTAGAGTAAATATTTTTTCTTGGTCCATTTTTGGGGAAGCCTGGCTTCCCTTGGTATCCATGAATACACACCACTGCCTTTTATACATATTACTTCTGAGAGCAAGCAGCTATCTTTACTCAGACGTGAAAGGGCACGGCATGTTAGAGCCGTTACCCTTTAAATACCAACAATGTAACTAAATGTAGCTTTCTGACCTTTGATGTGACCCAGCCTTTACAGTAACCTCTCCAAGGGAGAAGGTCGCTACCAATAATATAATACTCTTTGAGGGCAGAGCTGGAGAGTGCGGCTTCTGATTACCCCACAGCTGCCAGCCTGTGAGCCCAGGCACCTACTTCACAGGTCAGAAGTCTATGCTATTTATAGTCGTTGCCTAAGTCCCCCGTCAAAAGCCGGTGATTGCAGGAAGAGCACTGTACTACCCCAAATGCACTGCACACATGACATATTCTGCATCATCCGATAACATGCACTCACATCCCAGAAGCCAAACATGTTGTCAGGATCAATGCCAAAGGCCTTCACTAAAGGCTGCAGAAGAGAGGAGATAGAAAGAACAGAATTAGAATGTTATTTTATTTTACAGAAACACATGCAGAGCATATCACTGCATTTATGATGGTGTATTGCAAAAATAAGAACTTACGCCGGCAGTGGAGAGCGCCACAAAGTGCTTGGCAACAGCAGATTTCTGTAAAGAAGACAAGGTTTAATTTAACATACTTTGCATTCATCTTCGGTAATAGAATTCAACTCCTTTCCCTGTATTTTTATGAAGGTAAAAAGGCTACCCACATCTTTAGCGTGCTCAATGAACCATTCCTTGGCAGACTCTGCGTTGGTGATGGTCTCTTGGGTGGTGAAAGTCTGAAAAGGGACAGACAGTTAGATCACTACAGTAACACCAAAGACATTGCATTTCTAATGTGTGTTTAGGCTACTGTGTACTGTACTAAACCACTAACAGTTCATGCTAATCTCTTCATCAATTCTCAGGGCTGGGTGACAATAGGAAAGCCATTCAGACATAATTTTGGCTACCACTCTACAGAGGCATAGGAGAGAAGGTACAACATGGCATGCAGCACCAACTGATACCTTTGTTTCAATGGAAACGTCCATTGTATCAAACAACTGTTGCTCCTAAAGCTGAGTGGAACTTTATGAGTTTCCATATTATCAGATGCAGTTTCTTTGCTCTTTGTCAATGTCTTTTTGTATGTCTTTCTTGTCATTTTTTTTGACCAATATTGAAGAAGAATATCTCTCTCTCAAGTGTTCAGACAAAACAATAAAACCAGTGAATGCACTGGTATGGTAAAGACAATTAAAAGCAGGCACCTTGGAGGCCACGATGAACAGGGTGGTCTCAGCATTGAGCTCAGCAAGGGTTTTGGCGATGTGTGTGCCGTCAATGTTGGAGACAAAATGCACACGGGGACCTCCCTTGGAGTAGTTCTTCAGAGCCTCAGTCACCATTAGAGGACCCTGGCAAAGAAGACACAACAAATACACAGTGATGGCAGAGGTAGCTTTCACACCCAATAGTGAAACATCATATTGCCTAGTTAAATAAAGGTTAAATAAAAAATATAAATAAAATATTGACACTTTAACAAATGATACGTTGAAAATTTTACTTACCAGGTCCGATCCACCAATGCCGACGTTGACAACGTCTGTGATGGACTTTCCAGTCCAGCCCTTCCACTCGCCACTGCGAACTTTCTACACCAGACACAAACGAGTAGACCATTGAATAAAGTGCCTACACAGTTCAGTCAAATTTAATTTGTTATGCCTTGAATGCCACAGGGAGATAGCTAGCAAATCTATGTATAAACGGTACTGTAACTATTCAAATTGGAAATACAAACGGTCTCACTAAGCGATTTGGGGGATTATTACGAAATTGAGACCCTTGGGTCAGCTCCCACTCACGTGGCAGAAGCCCTTCATCTTCTCCAGGACTTTGTTGACCTCAGGCATCACATCATGTCCGTCAACCATGATGGGATGGTTGGAGCGGTTCCTCAGAGCCACGTGGAGCACAGCACGACCCTAACCAAACAGGTGGAGAAGATACAGTAAGGACACACACACTGATATAAGAATTACAGCAAATGTATGTAGTGCCATTGATTTGTTTCAAGCCTATTTCTGAGGAGGTGTCAGGTGTGTTACATTTGGCCATTCATTATCACAATGATAATAACATTGATAATAAACCACGCTCAGGCTAAAGCTCAGATACGCACCTCAGTGAAGTTGATCTTGTCTCCATGGAACATCTTGTCCCTGGTGGCCTCAATCCCCCTCGACTTGCCCTAGAGAAAACATATATACATCTATTGGTGGGCAAATGGGCCTTCCATGTCAGAAAGGTTGACGGGGTACTGGACGCACAGCAGAAGAAGACTGTTTTTATAATGACTGTAGGTAAATGCCAAATACAGTATGGCTATTTGTAATTGTTGTGTTATTTGAATCATAATGATAGAGAAGCAACGATTTACCAGTTCGACCAACATCTTCATGACATCCTCAGTGATGAGATTCTTAGAGTAATCAATCAGAATGTCTCCATGATCTGTCTTCAGCGTTGTGCTATTCAGACACAGAACATTTGACAGTGAGTGATCTGTTTCCACAGAGATCCTATTAAATGAGGGATTCTATATGTAATTCTGTCTGTTTCTGGATTTAGGCAATTAGCTCAATAACCTTTTGCCCACAAGTTACAAAATCAAACAGCCCTTTACCATGAAACAAATATAAATCTGTTTTGTTTCACCACAAGCATTTTGTAGTGAATTTGAGGGGTAGCCCAATTGAAAACTGAAGCCACTTATTTATAATTCCAAGGCAAGCAGGGTATCCAAATTCTACTGTTTGCTTGTGTATGTAGAAGTGCTTGTAATGCACTTAAGGTTAGGGTTATTACAATACAGACAGACATCAGACAACAAACCTGCACATCACTAGCAGTACATGAAGAGAGTTCAGAGTTCACAAGTCTACATACAGTGACAGTGCTGTGCATTTTTTATGGTGTGGAAGCCCATAAGCTACTCTGATAAAAGGCACTACTTCATATTTTGGGGAAGGAGACAGTTGCACCTGAATGAATTGCAAAGATCTCAAATTGTATGGTAGTTTTTTTTATTGGCAGTGGCATCTGTTTATGATGACACAGTATGTGCTTTTAGCCTATGTCTAAAGGTAATAGCCTGAAGTGAAGACAACATTTTCTGATGGACATCATTTTAATTTAAATCACATTTTATACTGGTGATGTAATAATGTTTTTGAGAATAAGAATACTGTGTGTATCTTCAACAAATGAACACTGACAGTTTCAAAATAAATGCCAACCATAAAGATACCTGAATTTGTGGAATCTCTCCTTGTCTTCCTCAAACATCTTCCTCATGTTGAGGTGCAGAGCATGTTCATGGTACCATTTCTCCAGTTTCTGGAAGGTTGGGTCGTGTGTGAGTCCCATGGTGTCGATATGTGTTGGGCGCGGTCCTTTCAGCTCAACTACCCTGGCTGAGTGAGACCGTAAGGCGCGAGAGGAGAGGCTTTTGAAGGGCAACCAACCCGCTACACTTGCCCCTCCTATAATAACACGATACCTCTGATCGTGCAGCACAGCCACACATACTGTATCAGTAAAGCAGCGATCAAGACTATGTTGTGTAGCTAAGTCCATAACATTACCAACCGACTGAACTTACAATTCATGACATAGAGTAGTTTTACCAAATTCCATGACAAAAAAACGTCACACTGTCATTTATAAAATGGAGTGACAACACTATCATTGAATAATTGAATACAACTTCTAAAGTTACATAAACGTCAGTGCACACCATTAAAATCTAATTAATAAACTATAATTGCCTCCAGATGTGATACTATTTTTTTTAAATTATGTTTTTAAACATAGGACCAAGGGAAATCTCAATTAATGATGAATATTGTAGCTCCGGGTGATAATTATATTATTAGAACAGCATCAATGTGTGGACCACGTAAGTGCGTCTCGTCCAGTGAGAGACATGTTAGTGTCGAATCTTTGTCGCACGCTAGTGTTTGATAAGTGATACTTCACCTATTCAGTTTAAAAAGACCACTAGAGGGCGGATAACTCCACGGAATATACATAAATACCCTTGTGCGACAATTCGATTCTTGTAACAAAAACATGTTTTACTGTTTCAGTGGGATTGTTTATAAATACACCTAATCGATTAAAAATAATGATCAAATTAGTTATGAAAAGCGTAATGTATTGTTCTTCCACACTTGAATTTGTAACTGATGTCATGCCATATTATCTACATGAAACATCATCTTTGTGATGAAGTAATGATGTTATAAAAATATGTTTATATCTGACGCTTTCATCTTAGCATTCACTTCAGATCGAATTCGAGGTTTTGAGTGTGTCTGATCCGTGTGATCAAGCGATGTTTGTAGTTTAGCTCACGCGCTCTGGTTTTTATAGAGAAACGTCACATCCGTTGTATACAGACTTCATTCGCTGTCAAGAGGGTGGATGTCTAGCTAGCTGGTAAGTGATGCGCTTATCAACTGTACTTTGATTAAAACCGTTTTTATCTGAAAGCTCTTACCAAATTTACTCCCTTCACAAACAACAGTTGTTGTAACAAGGAATAGTACCCTAGTGTCCCAGTTGTATTAGGTTTGTTTTTTGTGTTCTAGCTTTTAAAAAATCGTGTCGCAGAGCGCTAGCTACAGTACCTAGATAGCTAACACTTACATTGGTTGTCGATAACTAGCTAGTTAGCTGTGGTCTTTGGGAGTTATGTGGCCGTTCAGTAGCTACTAACCAGAAACCTACAATTTAGCATCAGTTGCAAGAAGTTCTAAGACATTCAAACTATGAATGCTTGGTAGTGAACTGGCTTTTAGTATTTATTTTAAGATATCCCTGAAATAAGGTAGATGTGGACTAGCTAACGTTACCTAGTGTGATTTGATTGATTGGTTTTGGGACATTATTTTTGCAAATATATTGTTTGCCCTTCCAGCGAGGCAATTTCAATTAGTATCTTTCGAGGGTCAGGGAAGGTAGCTAGCTAGCTAGCTAACGATAGGTAATTAAGATAGGTAAACTTGTCTAAGGAGGGGGCAAACATGTTTACAATAGGTATGGAACCCTTCTAATAGTCTATGGTACTCTGACAATTTACCTACTAGCCTACTAGTTACTTGGCTGCTAACGTTAGATCTTTGGGTGTGGCTTATGGGGACTAGTGGTTAAAGCGTTGGGTCAGTAACCGAAAGGGTCGAAAGGATCGAATCCCCGAGCTGACAGGGTAAAAATCTGCCGTTCTGCCCCTGAACAAGGGGCAGACCCGGGTAGGCGGTCGTTGTAAATAAGAATTTGTTCTTAACTGACTTGCCTAGTTAAATAAAGGTCAAATAAAGCATGCTTTTCCAAACCGAATAGCGTTTGTTACAGTGAATTTCTCATGTATTTTGTGTAACTATGTTGCCGAACTTTTTCTCCACTCGAGCCTGACAGGCGATTTCGTTGTAGTTTAGGGCGTTAAAGGGCCGTATTAATAGCTTGCAACATAGTGCCCGGTGTTGTCTGCATGAGTTTCGATGAAACCGGCGTACTGCGCTTGCGGAGATTATGTTGCACCTTCCTGCTAAATAGTGATCAGATTCATAAATACTAGCCTACGAGCTACGTCTATGCATTTTTCTATGCTTCAAAGGTGGATAACTCGGCTCACTTGAACTGACCACACAACCGACTAGTACCAAGCTGGTCGGATTTGAAGAGGATCACCGATTTATAGTAGGTCAAATCTAGTGTAACTAGCGAGCCGGGTGGGCAATTTTGCGACCTCTTTACTTGAAAAAAAAATCTGCCTCCCCACAACTTGTCTTCCGAGTTCATATCTGCTTGACTTTACCGTGATCTATCGGTATTTAGCCGTGCTAGTATATCTAGGTTGCATTATGTTTCGCTTTCATCAACATTTGCTTGTGTGTTATAGCAAGCTAACCAGTGAGGGACAGCCGGAGCAAGCTTGCTGCATCCTCAGAACGGGAGTAGCCCTTACTATCCTTTGCGTTTGGTAGCTTGCTTGAGAGATGACATCAATAATGCTGCACCGTTGTTTTCGATATTCTACATTGATCTGGGTATTGCATGATTTGTTTAATGTTATAGTTTTTTGCTTGGGTGGTAATGTTGGATTGAGAAATTGGCAAATTTTGCAAAGATATAGGCCAGTAGTACAGTATCGAACAACTGGAATCAAATCGTATTTGTCACGTGCCAAATACGACTTTACGGTGAAATACTTGCTTGCTTAGGATTCCTTCCCAACGATGCCGTTTAATAATAAAATGATAAATAGGAATAAAATACACACGAATGGCGATACAGTATATACAGGGAGTACCAGATCAATGTGCAGAGAGGTACGAGGTATTTTTGGTAGATATGTACATGAAGGCAGGGTAAAGGGACTAGGCATCAGGATGGATAATAATAAGAGTAAAGAACAACAGAGCAGCAGCAAATTATGAGTGTTTAAGTGTGTGTGGGGTAGGTTTTGTGGGAGTGTCAATGTAGTGTGCGTGCTTGCGCATAGGGTCAGTGCAGATAGTTCGGGTACCATTAGTTGGCTATTGAGCAGTCTTATGGCCTGAGGGTAGAAGCTGTCTCGGAGCCTGAACCGATGCTCCGGTACCATTTGCCCAACAGTCTGTGGCTTGGCTGTCTGGAGTCTTTGCCAATTTTGCATTCCTGATATAGTGGCCCTGGATGGCAGGAAGCTCGGCTCCAGTGATGTACTAGGCTGTCCGCACCACCCTCTGTAGCGCTTTGAGGTCAAGGGTGGTGCATTTGCCATAGAGTGGTGATGCAGCCAGTCAAGATGCTCTCGTTGGTGCCGTTGTCGAAGGACCCGAGGGCCCATGCTAAAACCTTTCAGCCTGAGGGGTAGGGGCGCTGCCTTGCCCTCTTCATGACTGTGTGGGTGTGTGTGGGCCATCCTTAGTGATGTGGATGCCAAGGAACTTGAAGCTCTCAACCCGCTCCACAACAGCCCCGTCGATGTTCATGGGGGCATGCTCTCCCCTCTTTTTATGTATTTATTTCACCTTTATTTAACCAGGTAGGCCAGTTGAGAACAAGTTATCATTTACAACTGCAACCTGGCCAAGATGGAGCAAAGCAGTGTGACATAAACAAGAGTTTATCCCATGTGTAACAAACACATGGGATAAAGTCAATAACACAATAGAAAAACCTGTGTACAGTGTGTGCAAATGAAGTAAGGAGGTAAAGCAATAAATAGGCCAATAGTGGCAAAGTAATTAAAATTTAGCACTTTACACTGGAGTGATATGTGCAGATGGAATGTGCAAGTAGAAAAATAACGGTGTGCAAACGAGCAGAAAAAGTGGTTGGATGGGATATTTACAGAGGGGCTGTGTACAGCTGCAGCGATCGGTAAGCTGCTCTGACGGCTGATGCTTAGTTAGTGAGAGAGATATACGTCCAACTTGAGTGATTAAATGTGTGTGTATGTATGTGTATATATATTTATTATTATTATTATTTTTATTTATTTGTTTTAAAATTGCAATTCACTCCAGTCATAGGCAGCAGAGAACTGGAAGGAAAGGTGGCCAAAGGAGGTGTAGGCTTTGGGGATGACCAGTGAAATATACCTGCTGGAGGGCGTGCTATGGGTGGGTGTTGCTATGGTGACCAGTGAGCTGAGATAAGGCAGAGCTTTACCTAGCAAAGACTTATAGATGACCTGGAGCCAGGGGGTTTGGCAACGAATATGTTGCGAGGACCAGCCAACAAGAGCATACAGGTCGCAGTGGTGGGTAGTAAATGGGGCTTTGGTGACAATGGATGGCACTGTGATAGCAAATTGGATGCAGTCTGAGTAGAGCGTTGGAGGCTATTTTGTAAATGACATTGCCGAAGTCAAGGATCTGTAGGATAGTCAGTTTTACGAGGGTATGTTTGGCAGCATGAGTGAAGGAGGCTTTGTTGTGAAATAGGAAGCCAATTCTAGATTTAACTTTGGATTGGAGATGCTTAATGTGAGTCTGGAAGGAGAGTTTACAGTCTAACCAGACACCTAGGTATTTATAGTTGTCCACATATTGTAAGTCAGAACCGTCCAGAGCAGAGATGCTAGTCGGGCGGGCAGGTGTGGGCAACGATCGGTTGAAGAGCATGCATTTTGTTTTACTTGTATTTAAGAGCAGTTGGAGGCCACGGAAGGAGAGTTGTATGTCATTGAAGCTCTTTGGAGGTTAGTTAAGTGTCCAAAGAAGGGCCAGATGTATACAGAATGGTATCGTCTGCGTGGAGGTGGATCAGAGAATCACCAGCAGCAAGAGCAACATCTTTGAAATTTACAGAGTAAAGAGTCGGCCCGAGAATTGAACCCTGTTGGGACCCCCATAGAGACTGCCAGAGGTCTGGACAACAGGCCCTCCGATTTGACATACTGAACTCTATCAGAGAAGTAGTTGGTGAACCAGGCGAGGCAGCCATTAGAGAAACCAATGCTGTTGAGTCTGCCGATAAGAATGCAGTGATTGACAGTCGAAAGCCTAAGCCAGGTCGATGATGACGGCTTCACAGTACTGTCTTTTATCGATGGTGGTTATGATGTCGTTTAGGACCTTGCGTGTGGCTGAGGTGCACCCATGACCAGCTCGGAAACCAGATTGCATAGCCGAGAAGGTACGGTGGGATTCGAAATTGTCAATGATCTGTTTGTTCACTTGGCTTTCAAAGACTTTAGAAAGGCAGGGCAGGATGGATATAGGTCTGTAGCAGTTTGAGTCTAGAGTGTCTCCCCTTTGAAGAGGGGGATGACCTCGACTTCTTTCCAATCATTAGGAATCTCAGACGAAATGAGAGAGGTTGAACAGACTAGTAATAGGTGTTGCAACAATGGCGGTGGCTCATTTTAGGAAGAGAGGATCCAGATTGTCTAGCCCAGCTGATTTGTTGGGGTCCAGAATTTGCAGCTCTTTCAGAACATCGGCTGTCTGGATTTGGGTGAAAGAGAAGCGGGGGGGTCTTGGGCCAGTTGCTGCGGGGGTGCAGAGCTGTTGGCTGGGGTAGGGGTAGCCAGGTGAAAAGCATGGCCAGCCGTAGAGATGCTTATTGAAATTCTCGATTATCGTAGATTTATCTTTCTCCTATAGTGCACGATCATCCCCTTTGGTCTTATTGAGGTTGTTGTCTTTGCACCACACTAGAGGTCGACCGATTAATCGGAATGGCCGATTAATTAGGGCCGATTTCAAGTTTTCAGAACAATCGGAAATCAATATTTTTGGGTGCCGATTTGCCTATTTATTTATTTATAAAATAAAAAAAAATGTATATTTTTTTATAAATATTTTTTTATTTAACTTTTTAACTAGTCAGGTCAGTTAAGAACACATTCTTATTTTCAACGACGGCCTAGGAACGGTGGGTTAACTGCCTTGTTCAGGGGCAGAACGACAGATTTTCACCATGTCAGCTCGAGGGATCCAATCTTGCAACCTTACAGTTAACTAGTCCAACGCAATAACAACCTGCCTCTTTCTTGTTGCACTCCACAAGGAGACTGCCTGTTACGCGGATGCAGTAAGCCAAGGTAAGTTGCTAGTTAGCATTAAACCTATCTTACAAAAAACAATCATAATCACTAGTTAACTACACATGGTTGATGATATTATCAAGCGTGTCCTGTGTTGCATATAATCTGACTGAGCATACAAGCAGGCAAGTATCTAACTGAGCGGTGGTAGGCAGAAGCAGGCGCGTAAACATTAATTCAAACAGCACTTTCGTGCGTTTTGCCAGCAGCTCTTCGTTGTGCATCAAGCATTGCACTGTTTATGACTTCAAGCCTATCAACTCCCGAGATGAGGCTGGTGTAACCGAAGTGAAATGACTAGCTAGTTAGCACACGCTAATAGCGTTTCAAACGTCACTCGCTCTGAGCCTTCTAGTAGTTGTTCCCCTTGCTCTGCATGGGTAACGCTGCTTCGATGGTGGCTGTTGTCGTTGTGTTGCTGGTTCGAGCCCAGGGAGGAGCGAGGAGAGGGACGGAAGCTATACTGTTACACTGGCAATACTAAAGTGCCTATAAGAACATCCAATAGTCAAAGGTTAATGAAATACAAATGGTATAGAGGGAAATAGTCCTATAATTCCTATAATGACTACAACCTAAAACTTCTTACCTGGGAATATTGAAGACTCATGTTAAAAGGAACCACCAGCTTTCATATGTTCTCATGTTCTGAGCAAGGAACTGAAACGTTAGCTTTCTTACAAAGCACATATTGCACTTTTACTTTCTTCTCCAACACTTTGTTTTTGCATTATTTAAACCAAATTGAACATGTTTCATTATTTACTTGAGACTAAATTGATTTTATTGATGTATTATATGAAGTTAAAATAAGTGTTCACTCAGTATTGTTGTAATTGTCATTATTACAAATAAAAAAAAAATCGTCCAATAATCGGAATCGGCTTTTTTGGTCATCCAATAATCGTTGTTGAAAAATCATAATCGGTCGACCTCTACACCACACTGCTAAGTCTCTGATCTCCTTCTTATAGGCTGACTCATCTCCGCCGGTGATCAGACCTACCACGTGTTGTCAGCAAACTTGATGATGGTGTTGGAGTTGTGCATGGCCACGCAGTTTTGGGTAAACAGGGAGGGCACTAAGTACAAACCCCCCGAGTGGCCCCCGTGTTGAGGGTCAGCTTTTCTGAGGTGTTGTTGCTTGCGCTGTGATGATTATGGAATTTTGGGTAATTGTTATGCAAATAGACACTGTCATTATCATAATCGTCATTTTAAATGTTTTGAGCTTATAATGCTGCTTTGAAAATGATCTACGACATACGCAATGAATAAAACACAGCTTTGGTGACACCAGATTAAAAAAATTAATGGTTTTGACCGCTCGGGACTTTTGGAAATTAAGCTTCTCCTTCCGACTGTGCCGTTTTGCTCGTAAAATGATTACCAATTTTACCCACTTCATGTAAAACTTAACTGCTATTGACTAAACTTTATCTGCTTGAATATAAAGTTAAATTGTTATATTGTCCATAATTGTCAGTTACACGTTTATCTGAAAATTGAGCCAGCCCTAGTTGTTGCATACCCTCACCACCTGGGGCTGGCCTGTCAGGATGTCCAGGATTCAGTTGTAGAGGGAGGGGTTCAATCCCAGTGTCCATATCTTGTTGATAAACGATGAGCTGTAGTCCATGAACAGAGTTCTCACAGTTATTTCCCCACCTTTGTGTTGCTGAATGTTACACACACACAAGACACCTTCAATCAGTACTGTCCAACTCAACTGACTATCTTATTAAAGTATTTGAATAATCCCCTCGTGCTACTACAACACAGAGGTCTTTGGTATTGTTGTTGAGCTAAAGGCAGCTTCAATTGCTATGTCTGCCTTCTGTGGTCATGTGGAATGTATTTCCTGTTTGGGTTGCTGCAGTTTGGAGAGAGAGGGGTGGGGGAAAAGTGTGACCTTCTACGGAATATCTTGTTGCTCCACAAGTGTTCTGAAGAAGGAAGTTTTTACCAATATAAACATATCTCATTTTTGGGACATTTTATCATTGTGGAATCAGGTTGTCAATGCTGCTGTCTCTGGTTTTGATTATATATATATTTTTAAATAGGCTAACTACACTGTTAGTAGCCTAAATGTGTCACTGAGTTTGAGTATAGACCAGTTGTTGTGCATCTCAGCTCTCCTCTGTAGTAAACCAACATTTCCAACACATTTGTCACAGCCACCTCTTAACCCTTGGGTTTATGTTTGCTTTGAGCTTGTCACATTTTAAGACATTGCATTATTGGCTGTCATCCAAAGCTTGATGAGATATTTTATTTAACAGTAGAGGTCGACCGACTATGATTTTTCAACGCCGATACCGATTATTGGAGGACCAAAAAAGCCAATACCGATTTAATTCGGCCAATTATGAAATAAAATAATAATAAAAATATATATATATTTTGTAATAATGACAATTACAACCATACTGAGTGAACTTATTTTAACTTAATATAATACATCAAAATCAATTTAGCCTCAAGTAAATAATGAAACATGTTCAATTTGGTTTAAATAATGCAAAAACAAAGTGTTGGAGAAGAAAGTAAAAGTGCAATATGTGCTATGTAAGAAAGCTAACGTTTCAGTTCCTTGCTCAGAACATGAGAACATATGAAAGCTGGTGGTTCCTTTTAACATGAGTCTTCAATATTCCCAGGTAAGAAGTTTTAGGTTGTAGTTATTATAGGAATTATAGGACTATTTCCCTCTATACCATTTGTATTTCATTAACCTTTGACTATTGGATGTTCTTATAGGCACTTTAGTATTGCCAGTGTAACAGTATAGCTTCCATCCCTCTACTCGCTCCTACCTGGGCTCGAACCAGGAACACATCGACAACAGCCACCCTCGAAGCAGCGTTACCCATGCAGAGCAAGGGGAACAACCACTGCAAGGCTCAGAGCGAGTGACGTTTGAAACGCTATTAGTGCGCACCCCGCTAACTAGCTAGCCATTTCACATCGGTTACACCAGCCTAATCTCGGGAGTTGATTTGCTTGAAGTCATAAACCGCACAATGCTTGTAGCACAGCGACGAGCTGCTGGCAAAAAGCACGAAAGTGCTGTTTGAATGAATGTTTACGCGCCTGCTTCTGCCTACCACTGCTCAGTCAGACTGCTCTATCAAATCATAGACTTAACTATACCATAATAACACACAGAAATACGAGCCTTAGGTCATTAATATGGTCGAATCCGGAAACTATCATCTCGAAAACAAGACGTTTATTCTTTCAGTGAAATACAGAACCGTTCCGTATTTTATCGAACGGGTGGCATCCATAAGTCTAAATATTCCTGTTACATTGCACAACCTTCAATGTAATGTCATAATTATGTACAATTCTGGCAAACTAGGCGGCCCAAACTGTTGCATATACACGGACTCTGCGTGCAATGAACGCAAGAGAAGTGACACAATTTCACCTGGTTAATATTGCCTGCTAACCTGGATTTCTTTTAGCTAAATATGCATGTTTAAAAATATATACTTCTGTGTATTGATTTTAAGAAAGGCATTGATGTTTATGGTTAGGTACACATTGGAGCAACAACGGTCCTTTTTCACGAATATACACCGCATCGATTATATGCAACGCAGGACACGCTAGATTAACTTGTAATATCATCAACCATGTGTAGTTAACTAGTGATTATGATTGATTGTTTTTTATAAGATAAGTTATGGCTCTTATGGCTGCATCCCTTGTTCTCAATTTCCGCCTGAAGACATACCCTAATCTAACTGCCTGTAGCTCAGCCCCAGAAGCAAGGATATGCATATTCTTACTATCATTTGAATGAAAACATTCTGAAGTTTGTGGAAGTGTTAATTGAATGTAGGAGAATATAACACAGATCTGGTGGAAGAAAAGAGAAAGAAAGAGCATACGTTTTCTGTTTTTTATTGTTGTAGGATCTTTCACATGTCCTAGAATAGCCACACAATCAGATGGGATGCTGGAGATAATTTTGATGGATAACGCAAGAGGGCAACTGTAGGTGTGCAAAGTTTCAGACTGATAACTTCAGGAATGGGTGAGCTACATGACATTTAGCATGAAGTCACCCAGGTGTCCCACACAAGTTGGCCAAATGTACCCAAGTGGCCGACTTGGTGAAATTACTTATAACTATATACACAACAGTGCAAATAACTATATACAACATATCAAAAAGCTATTCTAACACACCAAAAAAAAAAGTTTAAAATAAGCGTAGAAAATAAATATATAAAAAAAACAGTACACCCTTTGGAAGTCCTCTATACAATATTTTGCTGCCTGTGCCATGTCCCATAGCAGTCTCTTTCTGATGTAAATCTGAGGCAAACTGAACAAGTAGTGCAGGTCATGCGACACAGAACACAACGACGCCTCCATGCCGTGCCCTTTTGGCCCTGAGGCACAGTCATGCCTGCAGTAATGAACTGTGGCATATGAACACCACTGGAGGCAGAGGTAGAGCGGGCAGCTTGGCACCGGGGGCTCCCAGTCGGAGTCGCTATCACTGTGAAAGAAACGATACAAATCTTTTATGTTATGAGCCTTTTATCATCACATAAAATAAAAATATATGTATTGTATAGAGCAGAGGGAATAGTCACTAAGGTGAAGTGCTGTCCCATTCAACTCTGGCCATTGTTGTGGGCCTGCCCACCCCTGAACCGCACCCAATGGCTATTTCATATGGAAATGGAGCAGCCAGCGCAGTGGTCATGTGTGTGTTTGCTGTTCTACTCCATTCCAT